>NW_028263149.1:30688-173188 GCF_049901735.1 Notechis scutatus
GTGCAACGAAATGAGGTGCTCTTCCACAAAGTAAAACTGGACAAACACCACTAAAAGAAAAAAATTGAACTAAACACAAACCAACCATACAATAATCTCTATGCAATTTAAAAATGTAAATACCCCATTACTCTCAGCCATTTAAATTCCACAAAAATCTTATGACCCTGCATTCAAACTCAAAACTGCACTTGGATAAAAACTGTTCTTAAACAGTAGTCCTTGTTCTTAATACCCTAAATCTCCTTCTCGATGGTAATAGTTCAAAGAGCTGATGTCCCGGATGAGAGGAGTCATTCAATATATTAAGTATCTTCCTCTTACATCTATTCCTATACAGTTCTTCCAAAGAGGGGAGTGAGCAGCCAATGATGTTTTGGGCCGTCTTGATCACCGTCTGAATTTCCTTTTTCTCTGCCACTGTGCAGCTCGAGAACCATACACAGAGACAGTAGGATAATATACTCTCAATTGAACTCCGATAGAAGGTAGTCAGTAGACTCTCAGCCAGTTGTTGTTTCCTAAGAATCCTTAGTAAATACAACCGTTGTTGTGCCTTCTTAATTAAAGCAGCGGTGTTTGCGCTCCAAGTCAGGTCATTTGTAATGATGGTCCCGAGAAACTTACATTCAACCACCTGTTCCACACAAACTCCCTCTATATACAGTGGCTGAATGTCTGCTCTTTTTTCCCTATAGTCCACTATAACCTCCTTGGTCTTCTTAATATTAAATAGAAGATTATTGTTCTTGCACCAGCGGGATAGCTGTAGTACCTCATCCCGATATGCAGACTCATCATCCCCAGAAATAAGTCCTACAAGCGTAGTATCATCTGCAAATTTCATTATCCTATTGTTGGGATGTTTATTTGTGCAATCAGATGAATAGATGGAGAACAGTAGTGGACTAAGGACACAACCTTGTGGAGTGCCAATGCTAAGTGTCTTGACAGCAGAAATATAATCATTCAGTTTAACTCTTTGTGGACGATTTGTTAAAAAATCCAATATCCATAAACAATATTAAGGAACCCTGGGAAGAATTGTTCTGTGGAACAAGAATTCTTAACAGAATTCTTTGCTCCCTCTCCTAATTCAGTGATTCTTTGTAGGAAATTATAGCAGTCCACCAGCTGTGTATTATGTATCATGTAACCCTAGAACTAAATAGTATTTCAATCTTCACTGCACTTTTGATTTCCATAAAGTACAATTAAATCTATATGCATAATTCCAAATAAATGTCATTGCTTAATGATTACTTTTACCGACAAACACAAATCTCCTGAGAGAATATCTAGAGATCATCTACTCTGAAGCTATAATACCTTACATATTTTTGGAGGATATTTTAAACAAACAATAAGTTCCATTGGAATACAACTTTTCAATTTGCTGTGTTCCAGTGCCAATGAAACAAGATTCTATAGCCAAGTATTGGTCAGTACTTTTTATGGGCTGCTAATCAATCTAGGTCCCCTGCCCTTACTATAATTCTAAAAAATGTAGTACTGTAAAGAATCAGCCTCCAAAATAATACTATAGATAACACCAGCATCTACCCAATAACTAACTAGCTTTTCCAGAGAGCAAAACAAATGAATAAACCACAGTTGCATAGTCCCGCCACTATTATTGTTCTAGCTGAGTACAAAGCATCTGCTAATCTGATTAATCATTGATTCCTGAAAATTAGCCAAGAGTATCTGTATAAATTTGTAAATTCTGTATACATTTTTCCCTTAACTCCTTGTTTCTCTGAATAAAGAGTTTTCTGGCCAAGCAACGCCTGTAGAGCAAAATGACTGCCTATGGACTTATAATGACAGGTTCATTCCTATGAAATATTAGTACCTTTCAAGAATTTGAAACAGGTTGGTATTGAGAAACACTGATCAAAAATCTTTGTCTACATTTAATTTCACTAAAGGCCATATGAGTTTCTCTAGACAATCATCTCAAGAAGTCAATATGACTGCATACTGTTGTGAAAAAGAAAGAAAAAAAGAAAAGTGAGTAAAATTGAAATTGATAGGTTGGTGTATCCCTAGAGAAATAAGTTGGGTTATAGCAGAGATTGGTAAGTGATGTTGCATGGTGGCCTCAATAATTAAAGTGGGAAGTCTTGCCTATTTCAAACATTTGTAATTTTTTTTAATGACATTTGAAAAGTAACAGGTAATACTTTTAAGGAAAGAGATAGAAGGCATTTTGTAGTTAGCTTCTGTACTAGAATAACCATATATGCAATACATTAAAAATTCTCTTAGGAACAGATTTTCATTTGATCTGAAGTTATGATAGAAAACAAAGGTCTTTAAAGGTTTGGTATTATATACTCAAGCTACCTCTTTTATTGCCTCTTTTATATAATTATTTATGAAATCGACAACATGTATTTTCTCTGGATGAATGAAATATTAAAGAACTGAAACTGAAAGAAGGAAATATATTTGTTTATATCAGTATGAAGAATATATTTTATTTTCCTGTATTGCTAGCTTTTTAATCTTTTGATATTATTTGTCTTACAGAGGCTTATGCTTGTCTCTATTTCTCTTCATGTTATATTGCTCTTTGTATTAGACTGTCCTCGGGTTTTTGTTTTAATATTTCTGTTTTGATTTCTTTTATTACAATTGTAGTCCTTTGCAAGCCAATGCTGGACATCTGTCAATGGGTCAGAGAATATTTATTTATTTATTTATTTATTTATTTGATTTGTCAATTGTTTCCAAGATAATAAGTATAAGTGTATACATAGTTGTGAATACATGAAATGGGTACATATAAGAAAAATAAAAGAATAAGAGAAACAATAGGACAGGGACGGTAGGCACGTTGGTGCGCTTATGCACGCCCCTACAGACCTCTTAGGAAAGGGGTGAGGTCAATGGTAGACAGTCTAAGGTTAAAGTTTTTGGGGTTTGGGGAAGAGACTACAGAGTCGGGTAGAGTATTCCAGACATTGACCACTCTATTGCTGAAGTCGTATTTCCTGCAATCAAGTTTGGTGCGATTTACTTTGAGTTTGTATCTATTGTGTGCTCTTGTGTTGTTATGGTTGAAGCTGAAGTATTCATTGACAGGTAGGACATTGCAATGTATGATTTTATATACCATGCTTAAGTCAGACCGAAGACGGCGTAATTCAAGGTTTTCTAGTTTTAGAATTTAAAAGTCTGGTGGCATAAGGTATTCTACAACGTGTAGAAGAGTGGAGAACTCTTCTTGTGAAATATTTCTGGACTTTCTCAATTGTTTCTCATTAAAGAAAATAAATAACTTCAAATATATAAAACATATGGCATGTATAAGAAACATAAATCAACACTGAACCATGGACCTGAAATTTTAAATCTCCAGCTACTGAAATCTAAACTGCAATTTCTGTGAGTAGGGACGTTTAGAACATTACTTTATAGCCAAGTTGATAAAGTCATGGTCTATAGATATCAAGCAAATCCTGGACTTTTTTCTGCTCCCCCTCAAACTTAAATATACTAAATGCAGAGCAAATGATTGAAAATTGGTTCCAGTTTTCAATCCCATATAAAGAAGGTGTGTTAAATCTTTGAACAGGTTGAGCGTACCTAAAATAATTCTCCCAATTACCAAAAATAATGCAAAACCAGTTGTGGCTACAAATAATCATGCTTGGGACAATAATAACAGTATTGTTAACAATTCTGACTTTTCAATGGTAAATGTGAATATGAGCTTTCTTGCCGTATACTGTGTAGTTTCAAAAGTCCAGTTCTTTTCTCATTTTTCTTTATTTGGTTAGAGATTATAATGTTGAAGCAGGAGCCAAATTTCACTCAGCCCCATAAACTGTATGAATGATTCATAAGCTCTGTCCTTAGTCGTGTACACAGCCGCTCTATTTATATGATATGAGAATATTATATAAATACTGCATCCTGTTAATCATACATCTGTATGCGTTTCAACTTAATCAGAGGAACAACAATTATTCCGTTCTAGCACAGATCTGTTTAAAGACCTCCTAATGTGCCAGAGATAAATTACTCAATAAACAAATGTTTAAAGACGCTGGCACTGTCCAACAGCATATTGCATTACCCTTCTACCCCCATTGCTTATTTCTTTCTCCCACAGAGCCATTGGAGAGATTCCAACAGGCCAACACGCACTTTTTCATGTACCGTATTTGCCGGCGTATAAGACGACTTTTTTGCCCCGAAAAACATGCCTCCAAGTGGGGGGGTCGTCTTATACGCCGGTATATCCACTGCCGGCTTCGGAGGCTTGTTGGACGCAGCGAAGGCGCCTCTGGCTTCCCGGATCCCCTGCGTCGCTCCGCTTCATCCCGCTCGCCTCGCTCCGCCCGAGGCTGCAGCCTTACTGCTCTTCCCACGGCCCCTGGCACTCTGCCCTGCTGCTGCAGCCCCAGGGATTTCTGGAGGGCGTTTCCGGTGGTGGTGGGGGTCGCGTCTTATACGCCGGGTCGTCTTATACGCCGGCAAATACGGTACTAGCTCACCAACCATAATGGCTGACAGAGAGTCTGCTTTGCAAGAGTGGAACCTCCTACTCCAACGTTGTCCTCTCTATAGCCTGGTGACTTGTCTTGGGAACGGGGAAGACTCCTCTGGCTGCCATTTTGAGAGGGTGCCCACAGCAGATCCCCTCCCCCAGATTCAAATGGGCTCCTAGCCTCAGAAGGTTGCCTCAATCAGGGTCTCCCTTTCCTCGCCTTCCTTCTGATGTGCGACTCACATGGAGCTTTGCTTTTTCTGTCTCCCAAGTGCAAAGAGCTGATGAGCCCAGTGAAAAAGTCCCTGAAGCATCTGGATGAGCCAGAAAAAAAGCCATTAGAGAGGAAGAGCAGCTGGAGCAAAGTCGGAGTTGCCTGCTCAAGGTAGGAGACCACATGGCTGAATCTTTGAAAATCCACCCTGAACAGGAAGTTCTTGAAGAATGGAGATGGTGATTTGCCGGGCCGCCAATTCTGCAATCTCCCTCCCTCCCTCCCTCCCTCCCTCCCTCCCTCCCCCTCTCTTGTCCAGATGTTGCAGTCAGATTTGCGAGTCAGGAGTCTTTGAGTTTGGAGGTCTAGGGGAAGAAGAGGCAGAACCTATCTATCTTGTAAACCTATCTATCTTGTAAACCTATCTATCTTGTATTTATCTTGTAAACAATTGGCAAATCAAATAAATAAAAATAAATAAATAAATAAATAAAACCTGGGGATGGAGTTAAAAGAGGAATCGCCTAGAATCTCTACATAGCCACAAGCAAACAGTCCAACTCCCCTTGAATACCTGCTGCAATGCCTCAAATGAGATGCCGTCTCCAATTGTTGAATTCCCCTATTTGGAAATATGTTGTTAAATATGAGTGTTAAAAACAAAATCCACATTTTAGTCCAAACCCCTAGAAAACCACGATACCGGCATTTGCAGTAGTCAAGAAAAGTAGCAGACTGGTCATGCCATGCTTGCATCAAACTCTGCAGACTTTATCTTGGGAGTCTTCATCACTCAAGTTTGAAGTAAGACATTTTTGTGTAAGAGGGAACTTTTGGGCCCCAGAAGAAAGCATCTCTCCATCACTGCTTCTTTGGGGCATCTCTTTCCTCCTGCATGAAAAGTCTGGGCTTCTGGCCCAGCTCCTAAAAAGAGAAAATTAAAATAGCTGTTCACCTCCTTTCAGGAATCTATGGGTATTTGCCTCCAAGTTTATTGAATTGAACACCAAGAAAGTACATAAGTGTCAGTCGGTGCTCCATTCAAAATCCAAGAAAGAAATACTTAGACTCCATAAATTAGAGAAAAGAATTCTTTTACTGAAAATGAAGTGGTAGCATCAGTAGGATTCTGAATCTGAGAAATAAGGCGCGCAAATCAGATATACAAAGTGATGGAATTGTTCCCACCCCCCATAGTTCAAAAGATTCTTCCAATTAAAAGTTCGGAATATGATCATGTGGACATCTTCAGGTGGTGATGAGGCCTCTGTCTGTTGACCTTGACATATTTTGATAAAGGTTTGCAGCTGCGCAGAGAAAAGAAAGCTAAGCGAGAAATAGAAACCTAAGAGCAGGAATTTATACTCCCCCCCACTCCTCATTTACACAACACAAGAATGTAACACCTCCAGCGCTCTTCCCAGACATTAACCCCCCTCGTCCCCCCGTTACTTATGGCAGCCAAAAGATGCAAAGCAGTAGTAGAAGATCTTGAAGGCTGGCAATAAGCTGTACAAGATGACTAGCAAAAAGCAAGCCCGGGAACAGAAGGTAAGAACAGAGGTGTGTGTGTGTGTGTGTGTGTGTGTGTGTGTGTGTGTGTTGTGTTGTGTGGTAGAATGAAAGGGATACAAATATAAATAAAGAGAAGGAAGGAAAGAGAACATTTTGTGCAAAAGAAAACCTCAGGAACGAGAGGAATTCTGGTTGAGACTTTTAGGCGGGACTGTGCTCTTTCTTTCTTTCTTTCTTTCTTTCTTTCTTTCTTTCTTTCTTTCTTTCTTTCTTTCTTTCTTTCTTTCTTTCTTTCTTTCTTTCTTTCTTTCTTTCTTTCTTTCTTTCTTTCTTTCTTTCTTTCTTTCTTTCTTTCTTTCTTTCTTTCTTTCTTTCTCCTGGCTCTGTCATTGCTGTCTTAAAAGCCAGGCATTGGGTTGTAGAAGAGAGGAGGAGAAATCCTATCTTTAGGAGAGGGAAGACTGTACATGCTCAGGGGACACAGGTTGGGGATCAAAGCCGTGGAGTCTTCTGGACACTCCTTGATGGGATTGGAATTCTCGGTGAGTCTCCAGCTCCTTTGGCTGGACTTGGCCCTTTATTAACCAATCAGAATAGAGCTGTAAGGGTCCTTGGAGGTCTTCTAGTCCAACTCCCTGCTCAAGCAGGAGACCCTATACTGGGGGTGGGATTCTACCGGTTCTGACCGGTTCTATAGAACTGGTTGTTATGATTCTGGACAGTTCAGAGAGCCAGCAAATCGTGCCCCTGGCTGGCCCCGCCCCTCTCCACCCTCCCCTCTCAGTCAGTCTTTATTGCTCCTGCCCGACATCACTGACTGCGTCCTTCCCCACCCAGTCACTCCTGAAGGAATCTTCAGGTTCTTTTTCCCTTCCCGGTGATCAGCTGTGCCGGGATCCCCCTCACTGTCTTACTGCTTTGCCCAGGTTGCTTCCCTGAGGCCCAGGAGGCAAAGGGGGGCATGGGATGTGTATGTATGCTGCATGCCCCACCCTGTGCTCCATTTTGTGCCTTCTTGGGCCCCAGCGAAGACTTCTGGGAGCAAAAATGCCCCCCAGGAGGCTTCCCTGAGGTCCAGGAGGCCCAAAAACAAGGGGGTGCTGCAAAGAAGAAGAAACCACGCCCACCCAGACACGCCCACAGAACTGGTTGTTAAAACAATTGAATCCCACCCCTGCCCTATACCATGTCAGACAAGTGGCTGTCCAATCCCCATTGATGGACTTACACCCTCTTCATCTTCAAGTTGTCTGCTGAATGCAACTGTGGGGGTCCCTGGTGTGCCAAAAGGGGCTGGCCTAGCAAACATTGATGATGAAGACATTTTGGGCCACAAATGAGGAGGTGGGCGGAAGAAAGCCTGAAAGCTTTCACTTTTCTTTCTGTTTGTTTTCATCCTTTCCTCTAGAAGAGGCCCTCCAATATTCTCCAGTCATCTCTCTCCTCCCCAGCTCTGGTTAATAAAACCCAAATCATTGTTACTGTTCGCCTTTTGAGATTTCTGGCGATGTTTTCAGAAGAAGAAGGAAGAGGCAATGAGGGGCAAGCGGCTTCGTCCAGAAACTCCTGGGCCCAGCCGAGATATTCCGAGATATTCCGATATCTCCTGTCTCCTCACCCTTCCCAGATGCATGGACACCCACAAGAGAACCACCCACAGCCAAAGAGAAGACATTGCAGCCACACAGGTGAGCGGTTATCAGGCCCGGCCCAGATTGGACCTTCAGGAAAGAAAGACTCATCTCCATTTGCAGTCAAGTTGCATCTAGTAAAAGGTATGTTTTCACTAAAGCCAAGTGGTCACAGTGAAAGCAAAGCTAGATCTGAGGATTCCTGCATAAACCCGGTAATCTTCCCTTTTTTCTCCCTGGTCATCTACAATCATGTCCCCTGAAGTCCAATCATGCAGATAAGGAAGAAAAGTATTTATTTAAAAATATTTTAGGGAGGAAGCAGGGGAATCCCATCTCTTTGCTCACTCATGCCAGACCAATGCAACACTCTTGTATCATAACAAGCAAACATCTGCATCCAGTGGCTACACCATTACGTCTCCTTGCTGAATGGGTGTTGCCCACCATGAAACTGGGATGAAGAGGGCAGAATTGGACCATGAAAATTAAGCAAATGAACTTGGATTGTTCTTGGTATAAACAAGTGATGGGTTTTTCCAAGAAGTTCTAGCTTTGTGGTCTTTGGAGCCATCCAAAGAATAAGGCGGAAAGACAACAGGCAGCTGAAAGAAAAAAAGCAAAAGGGCCTAGAATGGCAAAATGACCATGTGTGAGATTTACTATGTGTTAAACGTACTTCACATTCCAAAAAGATAAAATATGAGTGGACCGATGATCAGATTGATGTCCATGCTTGAAGCATAGAAAAATAAGGATTTGTGTATATCTGCATGTCTTTCGGGTGTTGTGATGGTCAGATAGGGCTCACAGTTTAGGAGCAGACTGAGCTCACTTTCAAAGGTTCCCCTAAAACTTGCGTGTTGTCAATATACACAGCAAACACACCCACACAATATGTCCCCTTCCCAAGAATGGGGACACACCCACCATGGTGCACTCAAAATAGAAAGGGATCAGGATACATTTTAGAATGGGAGACTTCTCCTGTGGCCCCTGGACCTAAACCCAAGACAATGTTTCAGAGATTCCTTAGCTCAGGTGTTGTACAAAGAAAAACAGGGTCAGTCGGGCCTAAAGAAGGTGAATCCTGTAAAATGGCGTTTCCAGAACCTTCCATCTCCGCCTTCATTCCTCAAATGAAACAATGGCATTGTTTATGGAGCCTACCCATCTTCTGGGAAACGCACAGCCTAATTTTTTGGAATGAATTGCCGGTCAATTTGAGTGAGCTTCCTGACAATAATTGATTTAGGACTTGTTGGTTGTATCGGCCAATATTCGGGAGGCTTTGAGTTCTAATCCTCCCTCAGGCAGGAAAACTTCCTGGGGGACTTTGAGCGGATCACCAGGAGACTTTTGAATTCTAGTCCTGCCTTAGTTCTTATTGAATTTGGGGTGGGAAATTTGGAAACATTTTCTCAGATTAATGCGAGATACTAAAATTGGAGATTCCTAGAGAGTGAGATGGCCGAGTGTCCAATGTTGTGGGTAGTGATGGAGGAAAGTGAAATTGTGGGATAATCGCTGTGGTGGGGATCAAATTATTTTACTACTGGTTCTGTGGGCATGGGTTTGTGGGTGGGGCATGGTGGGCGTGGCTTGGTGGGCGTGGAAGTGGAACGTTACTTCAAAAGCCCATTCCTTCCTCTCCCGACTAACCTGCTTTCCAGCTCCGTTCTCTTGTGCAGGGCAACCAATCCAGCCAATCAGCTGGGACTCAGTGGGAGGCAGAGAAGAGATGGGGATGAGGGCAGTCAGAGGCGGTATTTGCCAGTTCTCCGAACCACTCAAAATTTCCACTACCAGTTCTCCACAACTGGTCAAAACCTACTGAATTCCACCTCTGGATAAACCCCTCTTCCATGTGGCACAAAGCCACAAGTCTCGGCCTTCTTCTACTGCTTGTGCGAGAACCAGAGGGATTTGTGTGAATCTTAGACTGACCTTCTTCTGATCCAACAGAGCTTTTTTTATCTCCTTCAAATGGAATTTGCAAAGGGATCCTATTCACAGTTAGGAGCCATTATGAGACATAAAAATTGATTCCCAATTGATCAGCAATCTCTGTGGTTGGAGAGCAGAGCAGCTTCCATGGGTGCCTCTTCCTAGAAACCTAGAAGTCCCCCCCCCCCACTTATTCAGCCCCTTCTTGGACCTGGATGAACATTATGCAGCATTGGAGGTTTGTGACCTGGTCAATGATGCAGCTGCCTTGAGACAGGATCCCTGAAACCTCCTCCTGGGAAGAGTCCCAAGGTCCCCTTTCTCTGGACATCTTCTCCAGCCCTTCACAGACAAGAAAAGCTTGGAGGAGGAGCAGAGAAATGCTTCAGGTACAAATTGTAGAGTGGAAAATTAAAGGGCCTGAAAATGGCTATTTTATTTCTCTGGTTGTTGAAAGAAAAAAAATATACAATGGAAATTTCTTTACAAACTTAATTTTTTTATTTACTTTTTTTTTTGCTGTGAAGTACATACAATCCCAAACTGAAATCCCAGACAGCTGTTCTGCTGAATTCTTTCTGAAAAGGAGAATTTATCAGGAAATCAAGAAAGACTCATATAAGAGGGATGAAGATTTCCCTCCTCAGCTGGGAGCCAGTCAAGCATGGCATTTCACATCATTCTGGCATTTTTAGGGAGAGGATCAGGCAACCAGGCTGGCGTTTGGTTCCCACAGCTTCCTCCTGACCTCTTTTCCTACACATTCTCTCACCACCCACCTACATGTTCACCTGCTGTCAGTGGGAACAAGTGCGTCAATCGTTTTTTATAAGGTATCATGTTCAGTAGCTGTTGCCGAACAGCTGAATTCCTCTGAATTTTACAGAGGTCTCTTTAGCAATATTTATTGAAAGGGGAGAATTCCAGTCATTCAACAATTCCCCATTTTGTAACATACAGATATCATTTTCTTTGACTCCTGCATACTATCAAAATGGAAATCAAATAAAAGAAACATTAACAATTCTTCCACTATCATAATGATGTTATATCTCATGTTTTTACATTTGTCCTGGCTGTGAGATGCTCCTTTGTGTTCAGCTCTGGCCTCAGAAGGATAATGTAGCACTTGGGGATGAAGATGCAGCCCAGCAGACCAGCACTGGAGGCCAGGATGGAGAAGACCTGCACAGCCACCATGTGTTTCCCTTTGGTGCTCAGGTAGGTGGGCACAAAAGTCACCCAAACACTGCAGAAGACCAGCATGCTGAAGGTGATCAACTTGGCTTCGTTGAAGGCCCCAGGCAGATTCCTGGCCAGGAAAGCCACCGTGAAGCAGACGGCAGCCAGGAAGCCCATGTAGCTGAGGGTGACGTAGAACATGACAACGGCCCCTTGGTTGCATTGCAGGATGATCTCTCCAGGCTGGGAGTGGAGGTCAGCGTCAGGGAAGGGGGGAGAAACTCCCAGCCAGATGGAGCAGATGATAACTTGGACACCAGAAGAACACAGGATGATGGAGTTGGCCAAGCTCTTCCCCAACCATCTCTTCGCTCGGTTTCCTGGTTTTGTGGCCAGGAAAGCCAGCACCACCATGATGGTTTTGGCCAAGAGAGAAGAAACAGCAACTGAGAAGATGATGCTGAAAACCGTTTGTCGGAGAAAGCAGGTGGCTTTCCTTGGTTGACCAATGAAGAGAGAAGAAGACAAGAAGCAAAGCAGGAGGGAGACCAGGAGGATGTAGGAGAGGTCCCGGTTGTTGGCTTTGACAAGGGGAGTTTCTCGGTATTTAATGAAGATGATTAAAACAAGGCCTGTGGTTAGGAACAAGAATAGGGCAAAAGAAACCAGGATGATGCCCAGAAGTTCTTCATAAGACAGGAAGGTTATCACTTTGGGGATACATTGGACTCTTTTTTTATTTGGGTATTTATCATCTGGACATTTGGTGCATTTTTCTGTATCTGAGAAAAAACAAACAACCCCATATCTCTTTGTCCTTTGCATTTCAAGATATATTATACATTCTTTGGGAACAAGTGATTATCAGGAGCATTTTCTGGGATGGATTTCTTAATATCTCCAGAGAGAAAAAATAAGTGTATCACTTGTTAAAAAATATAGCTATGGTATATTTTTGACAGGCTATGAAATTGAGGGAAGGCTTAGGACTTGAAAGATTTCTTTTGTAATGTTCAGAATATTGATAGGAACCTGCATTACTAAAGGTAAATAATGAATCAATTAATCTTTCTAGAGAAACTTATCTGTCAGGTGGCAATTCTTGTCATACTTGTCTCAGAGGATGCTGGCGGATCAAGTGACTGCTGCAAATAATTTGAAATGGCCATTGGAGCAGTGGTGATATGGGTGCAGCCAGAAACAGGCATAACTGTCCATGCCACCACATTGTGCATCTCGTATATCAGGAATACCTTTTCAGTGTTCCTCAAAGGGAACCCATGTAGACTGCATTGCAATTCTACTTTCAGGTGGTGGACCTAAAACCATTCCTCACATTTCAAGGAACTCAGGTGTTCCTGGAGAAGTCAATGTGGAAGGAAGGACACATCCAAGCTAAAAAGAAGAAATATTTTCTCTGGCAGTAGTAAAACTTGCTCAATCTGCCATAGCCACCTCTCTCTATCCAGCCCTTCTTTCACAGTCTTTTTGCTCTTCTGTTTAGATAAGAAACGGGGCATTCTGGAAATAAAGAAGAAACCAATTCAGCTTCAAAGTGTTTTTTAATTCACACTTTCATGACAATGCTCTCGATGGATCCAGTTCCACCAGTCCTCCCATTTTCCTCTGGTGTCACCCACCTTTCTGAGTGGAGAAGGTCCCCTCCGGACAAGGAACACAGTCATAGCAGCAAACTGGCTCTCCTTCTCGAGCCCTCTTGACAAATCCAGGATGACAACTTTCCACACATTCAGATTGAGGAAAGAACTGAGCAGAAAAAAATAGGATTGCCAAAGGAAATGTGTTAGGACTCTCCGTCCATGGAAAATGGAGGTACAAATGGATATTAGACAAGATATTAGATATTAGCCTCTGGTCTTCACTTAAGTAAATACAAAATCTCTCACTATTTCCAAATGGTTGGAGATATAACTTCTGGAAGATTCTTCCTTTAGTTCCTCTCTTTTGCTTTTGGCATCTCACATTGCCAAAAAAAAAAAAAAAAAAGGACTTTATTAAATAGAAAAGTCTGGAGAGATGGAACCAGTGGTGGGATTGTACTGGTTCTGTCTATTCTATAGAACCGGTTGTTATGATTCTGCGCAGTTCGGAGAACCGGCAAATTGCACCACTGACTGGCCCCGCCCCTCTCTGCCTGCCCCTCCCCTCCGCTCCCAGTCAGTCCTTATCGTGCATGCGCGGCATTGCCTGCAGCCTGCTTTTGCCCACTCGCCAGGCCAGCCATTGCTGCATGCCTTCCGCTGTGGCCCTGCCTGATCTCCCTGGGTGAGTGAGGCTCTGCAAGCTCCATGGCCCAGATGCCTACCTGCCACTACCAGTCACCTTTACCCCCCACCCCACTTGCCTTTTGCTGCTCCCACCCGCCACCCTCACCCCCAGCAGATAAGGCCCAGCAGCTGCGGTGAATCCAGGCGGGGGGCGAGATGCAGACTGGTGGGGACCAGGGCTACATTTCGCTGTACTGGAAGACATGTGGAGAGTCTCGTGTCCTCCTACTGCTGGGAGAGCAAGAGAGTCTTTCCCGGCACAGCTCTGGGTTGCAGAGAGAAACAGGATTCAAACAGGCTGCTTCTCTGCCGCCCAGAGCCGCCCATTTCCCTATTGGAGAGGAAGTTGCAAACTTTTCACTGTGCCGGGAAAGACTCTCTTGCTTTACCAGCAGCAGGAGAACATGAGCCTCTCCACATGGGATTAACTTGGATTCACGCAGCTGCTGGACCTTGCCGGTGGTGAAGTAGAGGTGTGGGGGAGGGAGACCAGAGAGCATGGCCCATTTGCCTACCATCCCTTCCCTCTCCCACCCGCAGCCCCATTGTTGGACCCAGAATAATCACCCCTGGTTGGCCCTGCCACGCCCACCCGGTTGCACCCATGTAGGCAACAGGCATTGTCATTTTGAAGTTGAGGGAGAATTTGGGGAAGGAGGTAGAGGGTCCTGCAGTGGATGGTACAGGAGTGCCATTGAGAAGCAGGGAAGTGGCCTTCTAGTGGTCCAACCTGGTGTTCAGGCTGGAGGCGGGCCACGGGAAGTCAGAGCACCGAGGGAAAGGGGTATTGCCAGGGAGAGCCGCTCTCTCCTAGCAGAATTGGGACCATTGGGGTAGTCCTAGGATTTGGGTGAGTCGAGCCGCAGCTCCTTGCCTTCTTAGCTCAGGTAATGGCCTTTTTGTGTAGGAGGAAGACTGCAGAGGGGGCAGGTCTAACTGAGCATCTCCCCCGGTGTCTTCGCCGGATTATTTGGACACATACAAGCGAGTGCAGTTAAAGGCACTGCTGTCGCATGTCAGCCCAGGCCTCACCCCGTGGCTCCGTAAAGCCAACACCAAAGAAGTGGTCGATCAGGTGAACCTGTGGTGCAATGCTCACTCGGATCTCGGCCGCTTCAGGCCGTCCGACCTCAAAGCCCCTCAGGAGCCGCCGTTCACAGGTTTCTACTTGCCTGTGCTTGGTCGCCCCCTCTTCACCTTGATGAAGCGGCTGGCCCTGCCCCTCACTCTCCCCTCCCTCGCGTGCCCTGAGAAGGTAAGGGTGATAGTGGGGGATAGCAAAGCGGCCGGGTCCCTATCTTCCCGATTCTCTCTCCCACTCTGTGTGTGTGTCTTCCTGAAAGCCATGGCTGGGCCAAGCCAGCAAGCTCTCCTTGGCACTCTTCATTACTTCTTTCATTTCTTGTTTTTGGAATCCAGACTGGCTGAACAACGATCGCTAGACCACGGTGGAAGTGTCCCTTCGGGCGACACTTCTCCTCCTCCTCCTCCTCCTCCTCCTCCTCCTCCTCCTCCTCCTCCTCCTCCTCCTCCTCCTCCTCCTCCTCCTCCTCCTCCTCCTCCTCTCATAACCGGCAGTTGTGGCAGGGCTGGGAGGGTGCATGCCCACGGGGAGATGCTCCCCAAGCAAATGCCAAAGCACAGCAAAACGGAGTATGGGGCGGGTGGCTGCTCACTTGAGGAGCGAGTGTCTCCCCACACAACTGCACCCTCTTGATCCATCCACAGCTGCCGGGTGCGAGAGGAGGAGGAAGAGGAGGAGGAGGAGGGTTGCCCGAATGGATGTTTCCACCACGGTCTGGCAATCATTGTTCAGCCAGTCTGGATTCGATAAAGAAGAAATGAAAGAAGTAGCGAAGAGCACCAAGGAGAGCTTGTTGGCTTGGCCCAGCCACAGCTTTGAGGGAGACACAAACACATTCACAGACACATACACACACACAGAGAGGGAGGGGAAATAGGGACCCGGCCGCTTCGCTATCCCCCACCGTCATCCTTACCTTCTCGCACTGCTCCATTTTGTGAACCATCTATGGTTTAGCATCTCCTTCAAACTGGTGAGAAACCCACAAGGGCTGAGGAATGTGTCACTAAGAGCTTCAGGTTTATTTGCTCCTTGTGCCCAAACTAGCAAAGAAAAAAGGGAATTCTGTTGACCAGGGCCTGAATTCAGATGAATTTGAATCATGATTGGGTGGAGGTCCTTTTGGTCCCATTGGGAAAGAAGCTTCGTCCTGCTTGGAGAAAAGTGTCCCCTGAAAGGGCCGGTTCATAGTTGGGGAGGTTCTTAAAGAGACCAGACCTGGTCAGACTTACCCATGCCCCTTTTTTACACAAACACACACACACACACACACAGAGTGAAGGGGGCAAGTTAGAGAAAGAGAGAGAGTGATACAGAGAGGGGGAAAAAGAGAAAAAGAGAGGGAAAGAGTGAAATAGAGGGAATGAGAGAAGAGGAAGAGAGAGAGAAGAAAGAAGAGAGAAAGAGAAAGAAAAGAGAGAAAGGAAGCAAAAGGAAGAAAAGGGATAGACAAAGAAAGGGAGAGATGGAAGGAAGGGACAAAGAAAGAAAAAGAAAGGAAGAGACGGAGGGAGGAGAAAGTGAATGAGATATATGAATGGATAGATAAATACATGGAAGGAGGGAGAGAGAAAAAAGGAGAGGAAGGAAGGACACAAACCTTTAAAGCAGCACAACAATCTAGGGCTGGCCTGCAAGGGATCTCGGAGGTCATTTAGTCCAACCCCCTTCTCCAGCAGGAGATCCTTACAGAATCAAAGAATAGCAGGGTTAGAAGTGTGTGTGTGTTTGTGTGTTTGTGTTTATGGTTGTCAAAACTCCAAAAACAGGTCAAGCAGCTCTGGGGAGATCAGTCATAAATTAGAACACTTGCTAAGCAACTGGTCATTAAGCAAGGACCAATTGTATGTGGTTTGCAAATCACATGGCCACCTGGCCACGCCCACCCAGTCACATGGCCACCAAGCCACACCCATACATTAAGCCACGCCCACAGAACCGGTTGTTACAAAATTTGAATCCCATCCCTGGATGGAACTGAGAAAAGATTTCAGCATTAAGTGATAACCAGCCGGTTCCTTCTCATGACCCCATTAACATGCATTTCTCCCCTCTTCTTACACCCATAATTTTAAGGTGTGATATCAGAACAATCTTGATAATTTCAGGTGAACTGAAAGCCTTGGAGCTGCTTCCTAGGAGCAGAAGGCCCATTGCTCCATCCCAGGGAGGGTGAAAGGGAGGCATGGAGAGCTCTGGCCAGGTTCGGCCTCCTTAAGAGCCTCCCAGATTATGGACCTGCCCCTTCAGGGGACACTTTTCCCCAAGCAGGACGAGAAGAAGCTTCTTTCCCCCAATGGGGCCAAAAGGACCTCCATCCACTCACAATTCAATCTGTTCCGGACTACCAGGCTTGAAGCCTGCAAAGCGGATTGGTCCGCTAACAGCGGTTCGTGATTGGTCACTCCGGACTGATCCGATTGGCTGGTAAACTGGCTGCCGCGATTGGACTAAACAAGCGCGGCAAGCTTAAACCTCTGTCATTGGCCGTATAGCCTCAGCCAGCTCTATAAAAGGGGCTGCTGTGGCTAGGGCAAATTGCTCAGATCTGAAGTCACTAATAAAGAGCTGTAGTTACTTTCTGAGCCTGTCTCCGTTCTTGGACCCATCCTTCCAGACACACCAATGGCGACAAGGATGGGATCCGGAGACAGCAGAGCTGAATGAGCACTACCTACGATCAACAAGAGCACGTGACTGACAGTGCGCAGACATCGGCGAAATGGCCAGCAGCGTTGTACCACCCACCCCGTTCGATCCAGCCAGCGAAGACTGGGACTCATATATGGACAGGTTTCAGATGTTCCTGGAGTCCAACAATCTGAAGGATGCCACGCCCGCATTGCGGACCTGCCGTTTTTAAAATGGCCAAAGCACTGGCAAAACCGGCTGCAGTTAAATCGATGGACTGGGATACCCTTGCTCCCATCCTTCGCAACCACTACGCACCAGCAGTACCAACTCTCATCCGAAGGCAGGAGTTTTATCAGAGGGACCAACGTGAAGGTGAGAGCATCGGGGATTTTGTAGCTGACCTAAGGAATTTAGGTGGGTTGTGTGGCTTCGCTAATCTCGAAGAAGCCATGAGGGATCGAGTTGTCCTGGGACTAAGAGACCCCACGGTCCAAAGTAAAATCATGGCAAAAGGAGACATCACCCTCGCAGACTCTATAGCTGATGCCACCACAGCCGAAGCCACTCGCAGATCAGCAGCTCGGATGCGCCGGGCCAATGGGGCCAATCGCCAGCCCACCAACGAAACAGCTACACCAACAGAGAAATACACATCAGCCACCCACCACGAAGACATCGAGTCCTCATCAGATAATGACGAAGAAGAAGTCCACAGACTCCGGTCAGAGCATGAACAACGAGACCAGCGGAGTCGTAAATCGAACTTCCAATGTGCCGGATGTGGTGGAAACTACCCACGATCTGAATGCAGATTCCTAGATACCATCTGTCGGTTCTGTGATAAAAAAGGGCATACTGCTAAGGTATGCCAGAATAAAAGAGGGACCAGTCCCAAACGGAAGGAAAACAACCTCCGACAAGCAGATGGAAACCCCGCCGCTAATCGAGACCGCCCAAACAACCAGTGGAACCAATACAACAGAACCCGGAAGTTTACCGGCACCCCCCGACGAGAAGAAGCACATCAAACTATCACCATCGGCCACGCCTCATCCCTAGACGCTAGGAAAATCCGTGTAGAGGTCAACATTGAAAATCGACCATGCATCATGGAAGTGGACTCCGGGTCTTCCCTATCCATGGTATCCTGGAAAACCCTGAAACAGCTGATTCCCAACATCCGCCGCCAGGACCTCAGCACTCAGAGACTTATATTAAAAGACTACCAGGGCAACCGGATTCCGGTCGCTGGTTCCAGTCATTTCCAGGTATCCTTCAAGAAACACACCGCAATACTACCTCTCACCATCGTGGACAGAGACCGACCTAGCCTACTGGGTCTACAGTGGTTCGTGCCATTAGTAATCGAAATGGCAGGCATCAATCAGATTGTAGACGAAGATTGGGAAGCAGCCCTCGTCCAGGACTTCCAAGAAGTTTTCAGCGAAAAACTAGGCAAGTACAAGGGGTCCCCTATCTCTTTTAATCTCCGCCCTGATATCGCGCCCATTCGTTTAAAACCACGCCGTGTTCCTTTTGCCCTCAAGCCAAAAATTGACGAGCAACTGGACAAACTAATTGCACAAGGCGTGTTAGAACCCATTGATCACGCCCGTTGGGAGACCCCAATCGTAACTCCCATAAAACCAGACGGATCCTTGAGAATCTGTGGGGACTACAAGGCCACCCTCAACCACGCGTTACAGCAGAGCGTCTATCCGGTACCCGTGGTCCAACATCTCCTTCACTCACTTGGGGGTGGCAGAATATTCGCAAAGCTTGACCTGGCCCAAGCTTAGCAACAGCTGCCAGTTGATGCTGAAACCGCCGAAGCCCAAACCATAGTCACGCACAGAGGTGCGTTCAAGTGTAACAGACTCCAGTTTGGAGTAAGCGTAGCACCAGGCATTTTTCAAAGTCTGATGGAAAGGTTGTTGCAGGGCATAAAAGGGGTCGTGCCCTACTTCGACGACATATTAATAGCCGCCCCCACAAGAAGTCAGCTAGAAAAAAGACTGAGAACAGTCCTACAAAAATTCCAAGTTGCTGGTCTCAAAGTAAAGAAAGAAAAATGCCAGTTATGCACTGAAAGGGTTGAATTCCTTGGTTACCTCCTTGACAAACAAGAAATTCACCCTACGGAAAAGAAATTGGCTGCAATCAAAAATGCCCCGAGACCACAGAACAAAACAGACCTTCAAGCCTTCCTGGGTCTCATTAACTTTTATAACATCTTCCTACCCCAGAAGGCGACTGTTGCTGAACCCCTTCATAGACTCCTCGACAAAAAGGCTTCCTGGATTTGGGGACGACGGGAAGAACATGCCTTTCAATGTGTAAAGGACCTTTTAACTTCGGATGCAGTGCTCATCCAATACAATGAAACACTTCCACTAACTGTGACTTGTGACGCCTCACCATTTGGAGTAGGAGCCATCTTGAGCCACGTCTTGCCAAATGGTACAGAGGCGCCTATTGCATTTTTTTCAAGAACACTGTCAAAAACAGAAAGAAATTATAGTCATCTAGACAAGGAAGCCCTCGCTATCGTGTCTGCAATCAAAAGGTTCCACGAGTATGTGTATGGAAGATCCTTCTCCATCATCACAGATCATAAACCATTACTTGGCATCCTGGCAGGCGATAAACCTACTCCACATATTTTATCCCCCAGAATGACACGATGGTCAGAGTTCTTAGCCGCCTACGACTACCAATTAAAGCACCGGCCGGGGAAAACCATCCCCCACGCAGACGCTTTGAGCCGCTCTCCATTGCCAGAACTCCAAGATGACCCGGCTCCCACACTATCAATACTACAGATTGAAACTCTTCCCTCGCCTCCACTCACAGCGCAAGACATCGCATTGGACACCAAAAAAGACTCATGCTTGGCACGAGTTCTTGGCTGGGTGGAGAGGGGATGTTCACAAATCGAACTCAACAAAATCTTTAAACCCTTTAAGAACAGACAAACAGAGCTCTTCTCACAAAAGGGGTGCATATTGTGGGGAGACCGAGTGGTCATACCAGCAAAACTACAAAAAAATGTTCTACAATTACTGCACGATGGACACCCGGGCATCGTGCGCATGAAAGTGCTGGCAAGGAGCTACGCCTGGTGGCCAGGCATGGACAAACAAATTGAAGCCTGGGTCGCCACCTGTAGCAAATGCCAAGAGACACACTCAGCCCCGCCAAGAGCCTCACCAACCGAATGGGAAATGCCCAGAGGCTCCTGGTTGCGCATCCATATCGATTTTGCAGGATCTACAAAAGGACACACCTTCCTGATAACAGTAGACGCATACTCCAACTGGCTCGAGGTAAATAAAATGAAGACCACCACTACTGATGCAGTCATCAAAAAATTAAACAGACTTTTTGTAACGCATGGGCTACCAGATGTCCTGGTCTCCGACAATGGCCCTCAATTTACTGCCTTAGCCTTTGAACAATACTTAGCAGACCGTGGCATACGACACGCACTGACATCGCCAGCACACCCAGCGGCAAATGGTAGAGCTGAACAAATGGTTCAGTTCACAAAAAAGACATTACAAAAAATGGAACATGGCAACATCCACAATAAAGTCACTAGGATTCTCCTTCTCCAGCAATATTACACCAAACACTACAGCCAACAAAAGCCCAGCTGAACTTCTAATGGCCAGAAAACTCAGATCTCCGCTAGATCACCTACATCCTGCCTACACCCCGGAGAAACCCTTGGGCTTCAGCAGTAAACACCGTGCCTTTAAGGTAGGAGACCCTGTATTTGCAAAGAACTTTTCAGGTGACCCTCTGTGGATCCCTGCCCAAATAACTCAAGTTACAGGCCCCCGCTCCTACCGGCTAGAAACCACAGATGGGAGACTGTGGAAACACCACATCGACCAGCTGCGATCTAGGCTAACCACATCTCCCATCAGTGACCCTAGCCACGAAACCAGAGGGGGAAGGGAAATCAGGGGGGTCTGAAATTGAACCAACATCTGGTTTAGAAGAAAGAACCCCACAACCACCTCATCAAAGCCCACAATTCTCACCAGCTGATGAAGAACCTTGGCACGTGATCATCTCACCCAGTAGCAGCAACCGAACCGGCCCAGCGAATCCTGTGAGCCCAAACACTAGCAACGAGGGAGGAGTACCACTCATCCCGAGATCACCTGAAGGGAGTCACAGCTACGGAACCAGCTCACCGTTCCAGGGATTTCCGGCAAGCAGCCCGTCGGAACCAGAAACCGAGCAAAGACATTTCGAGCAACGCAAGTCAGGTAGACAGGTGCGAAGGCCCGCCTACCTGCAAGACTATATAACCCCACCCCTTAAACGGAACCAAGAGGGGAGGGGTGTTCCGGACTAGCAGGCTTGAAGCCTGCAAAACGGATTGGTCCGCTAACAGCGGTTCATGATTGGTTGCTCCGGACTGATCCGATTGGCTGGTAAACGGGCTGCCGCGATTGGACTAAACAAGCGCGGCAAGCTTAAACCTCTGTCATTGGCCGTATAGCCTCAGCCAGCTCTATAAAAGGGACTGCTGCGGCTAGGGCAAATTGCTCAGATCTGAAGTCACTAATAAAGAGCTGTAGTTACTTTCTGAGCCTGTCTCCGTTCTTGGACCCATCCTTCCAGACACAACACAATCCTATTAACCTCACCCCTTTCCTAAGAGGTCTGTAGGGGGCGTGCATAAGCGCACCAACGTGCCTACCGTCCCTGTCCTATTGTTTCTCTTATTCTTCTTTTATTTTTCTTATATGTACCCATTTCATGTATTCACAACTATGTATACACTTATACTTATTATCTTGTAAACAATTGGCAAATCAAATAAATAAATAAATAAATAAATCCTATCCGATATGGTCCAAGCCTGGATTCAGGCCCCGGTCAGCAGAATTGCCGTCTTCGTTGCTATTCTGGGCACCAGGAGCAAACAACCAGAAGCTACTAGCGACACATTCCCCAGCCCTTGTGGGTTTCTCACCCGTTTGATGGAGACCCTTAATTGTACGTGGTCCACAAAATGGAACAATATTGAAGCCTCCCAAGCAGCCTAAGGGAAAAAATCCGGTTTCTACTGCCCAGATTCAGTTCTCGGTGAAGGTCAACCACCTTTGGGGAATAGCATCAGCCCTCTTGAAATGGGACCTCAGGTTTTGGAAAACAGAGGAAAGACATCAAAACTTTCTCCTACCTTGTTGAGCACCTTTAGCTGTGAAAGAACATCTTGGTTGATAGAAAGTCTCTGTCTTTCAAAATACACCAGAGTTTCTCTCCTGGGATCATCCCTGGGAAGAACCAAGAGGCCCGAAATGCGCAGATCTGCTGCTACCTCTCCATTTGGGTCCATGTAGAGTTTAATGTCCGAAATATTGACAAACTCATTCTTCTCCAGGAAAGGATGGAACTAGAATGGGAACATGCAGCAATTTTAAAAGCAGAAAACTTTGTTTCTTATCCCAGATGCTTTTTCACATTTGAATCTTTCTTCTGTAGTTGTCTAATTTACACACATGCTTCATTAGGAAAATAGGTGTTACCACTATCTTACAAGTGAACGAAAAAAGTTCACAAAAAATTGTCGATCATATTTTGACAATATAGATTTTGACAAAATATAGTTGAACAACATAAAAAAGGAGATTTATGAACTCCCTGAAAGCAACAGGTTGCTTATCAGAAACACGGATTTGTCAGGAAGAAAATTGTCGGGGTAATCCTCTCCCAGGAAGCCCAGGCAGGAAACCTGAGCTAGGCCCACTTTGCTGTAATGCTGCACTGACAGGATTTGGGGAGACAGAAAGTACAAATCTCCCACGGACCCTTTTTTTATGCAGCTGTAGGTGTCCTCCTCTTATCTGCTTTTCCCCAGGCAGAATCTCTCCTCCACCCCCAAAAAGTCATTCCCTCCTATCACTGCCCTTTCTAAATGGATTGTGGGAAAGGGGGGGGATATAACCTATGTGCTCTATGCAAGTCATCCTCACATATTATTTCATTTCCTAAATACATTATGCTGATATAACTTGATCTCAGGAAAGAGTAATAAACAATTTTCTGATGTGATCAGAAACCCAGTTAAGTGAGGGGTGGATGGTATGATAATTAAGTGGATAAAAACTTATTTAAAAATGGTACTCAAATAATCTTTAGTTTTTTTAATCTTTGTCATGAAAGTGGGAAGATACATTTTGTCGTTGTCATCAATTTTTCTATGTTGTCATTAATATAATAGGGTTGATAAATTGCTATTATACAAGATTTATAACAATTCTCAGGCAAATATACTTTTATGTTATTTAAACATTACCAACTTTCAAGAAAAATATTTCTGATTTCTCCTAGAAACAACTGTATGACTAAAAAGCAGTAGAAAACTATCTGGATTTTAGCATTTGATAAATTATAGTATCTCATATAAGAACATTAATGATGCACTGGATGAAGGATTGTGCCAAGCTTGATAAGTATGCAATGGAGCCAGTTTGCTCTACTGGTGAAGCCCCCGAAGTAGAAAGCAACAGGCTGTGAGTTCAAGACCCGCCTTGGTCATGAAGCAGGCTGGGGGATTGGGGGCCAGTCTCTCAGCCCAACTCAACTCACAGGGTTGTTGTTGTGGGGAAAATGAACACACAACTACTCATTGGTACTCAGCCCCCGTGGCTTCTGCAGGGAAGGGCTTTTAAGGATGGGGGATGAGTTAGTGCACTTAGTGAACTCAAACAAGGTCTCAAAGATCTGGAAATCCAACAAGATGGGGCTGCTCTTCCCAAGAATGTTTATTTGAGCAGCCTTTAGAGCAACAAGATATTTATATCGAATAATCCTGCCAAAAGTCCAAAGGGAATTAACCTCCCAGAGTAGTTTCAGGGGGCCGATACAAAGAAAGAGCGCCTGAGCTGAGACTGGGACCCCGTGGACAAGGGGCCACTCGAACTGCAGCTCATGCAGAGGTGGTATTCAACTGGTTCTCACCGGCTCAGGTGAACCGGTGGTCACCCCTCATTGGCCAAACCCCAGAACCGGGTTGCCCGCTTGTCCCAGTCGCTCTCCTAGCTTTCCCTACCACGTGGTGGCTGTGGCGCAGATCGGGCAGATGTCCCACGGCTGTTGCACATGCGCACTGTGTTTATCGCTGCTACTCATGCAGTGCGCATGTGCAGCAGCCCTGGGAAATCCGCCTGTCCGCCCGCCCTCCCGGATCACATTTTCTTTCTTCTCCTGGCGGATGCGCCTCTTCCAGCCTGGCCCGGCCAGCCAGCAGGTAGGTGGGCGGATGTCCCGGGTCTTCTCGCCCCCCTTGTCACGATATGCCTGCAGGAGCCCCTCAGGCCAGCTGAGCCGGGAGCCGCCATTCCCAGGCTTCTACTCTCCTGTGCTTGGTCGACGCCTCTTCACCTTGCCTGAAGCAGCTGGCCCTGCCCCTCACCCTCCCCTCCCTCGCCTCGCCTGAGAAGGGAAAGGGGACGGTGGGGGATAGCGAAGAGGCCAGGTCCCTATCTTCCCCTCTCTCTCCCCCACTCTCTGTGTCTGTGTGTGTGTGTGTGTGTGTGACAGAGAGAGAGAGAGAGCGAGAGAGAGAGAGCAAGGGGGGGCAAGAGAAGAAAGAAAGAAAGAGAGAAAGAAAGAGAGGGAGAATGGAGAAGGTGAATGAGATATATGGATGGATAGATAAATACATGGAAGGAGGGAGGGAGGGAAGGAGAGAGAAAAAAAGGAGAGGAAGGAAGCACACAAACCCTGGCTTCAGAAGACTCTTTGAAGTAGCACAGCAATCTAGGGCTGGCATGCAAGGAATCTCGGAGGTCATCTAGTCCAACCCTCTGCTCCAGCAGGAGATCCTTACAGAATCAAAGAATAGCAGGGTTAGAAAGCTTTGTGTGTGTGTCTGTGTGTGTGCATGTGTGGTTGTCAAAACTCCCAAAACAGGACAAGTAGCTCTGGGGAGATCAATCATAAATTAGAACACTTGTTAAGCAAGCGGCCATTAAGCGAGGACCAATTGTATTTGGTTTGCCAGTCACATGGCCACAAAGCCAAGCCCACTCAGTCACATGGCCACCAAGCCACGCCCATCTGGTCACGTGAGCACCAAGCCACGCCCACAAATTAAAGCCATGCCCACAGAACCAGTAGTAAAAAAATTTGAATCCCACCAGTGAGTTCACAGCCTGCTATGCGGCATCTCCTATCAGGACTCAGGGATTCACTTTGTGACGCCTCTCCTAATAAAATATCCGGGAAATACGGAACTCTTTTACGTGCAACTGCAGTTATCAGATCAGTAGGAAAGAGTTTCTCTGATTCGGGCCAAATTCTGTTCTGATGTAATGCAAAATTATGTATTTATTTATTTAGGACATTTATATTGCCACATATTCGCACATGACTCAGCACTAGGCAGACTCTAGCTGCCCCTTGACATTTATTTTTATTTTTCTCCATTATTATTATTATTATTATTATTATTATTATTATTATTATTATTATTATTTGTAATGCTGGTCTCTGAATGTAATAAAAGTGGACTGGATGAAGGAGGAAGCTGTGTTGGAGACATTTGCCATCTTGAGTTATTTGTAAATAAATACATGTTTATGAAAACAATCTCAAAATCGTACTTGACTGCAACCTGAAACTGAGTCTTGAGAGAAGACAAGGAGGAGATTATAAGAGCAGTTTCTCCAACTTGCAAAATCTCTCAGTTGGACAAGGGAGGATTCAACACTCTTCCAATGACTGAAAAAGGTGTTGGGAGTTAAAACCCTTCTCATTCCTAGGAAAATAAAATATTTTAGGATGTACTAAAAAGGGAGAATATATTTCCCCTAAAAAGAAAAGTAGAAACTCAGAGAGGCTGAAACTCAGCCCCCCTCCCACCTTTGCTAATGGACCATTACTCTGGCCTAGGCCACTCTATTTTACATAACAAAGATCTACTCCAGGTAAAGCTAAATAGGAATTGCCCAAAGCCATCACCATCATCCAGCGAGGCTCAACCAAGCCTGGGACTCAGGACAGCCTACAGAGTTGGCCCTGCATGGCCCCATGGGAGCCTGACAACCGATCAGAATACAAGCTCAAATTCAAATCCCAACAGAGGGCATAAAACAGTTGCATTCTCAGCATCTCAGCCCTTCTTTCCTCAACCAAGGCATGTGCTCCTGTCCACCATTAAACCATCTTCCAAGTAGTCACCATGTTTCCAGCGTCTTTCTTCCCCACTTGGAACTGAACCCAGAAGGAGATTTCTTCCAACAGAGGCTAGACAGAAACTTCAGATCTGCTCCCTGTTATTCCGGAGCGTCAGACAGGAGCAATTAGATGGTGCAAATCTGTTGACCTTTTGCAGCACAAGAAGGTTGAGATGTTCCCCTCCTTCTCCTTTGGGTTCCTTCTCCAAAAGGATCTCAGATGAATGGATCCCTATTGGGACCCCCATACCTGCCATGGCTGCAGTCTCGGAGCCCCCAACCTCTTTTCTCCCTCCTTCCTTCCCCTCCTCGATCTGGAGGAATAAGCGGCATTCATGGCCTGGGCCAAAGTCTGAATGATACTGTAACGATGAGGGTTATTTACGATACGTTTCCTGTTCCTTTTCTCCTGGGTCTCCAGTGGGGCTTTCTGGGTGCATCTTCTGTAGCCTTTGACAGAAAAGACGTGCTTGGAAAAGGAACAGCGGAAATAATGATCTTGAAACTGATCTTCCACAAAGAAATAAGGTTCAAAGGCAGCATCTGTTGGCCTTTTTTTTCTCAGATAACCAAAATTCAAAATACTATGGATGTATTTGAGAGGTATGTGCTTCTTTATTGGATACGCTGAAAACCTTGTGAGGATCCAGACTTTCCCTTCAATGGATCCTGGCAAATGCATAAGTGCTTCATGGAAAGGAATAATTCTGTCCCCGATGGGAATAAATTCTATGAAGTGGACAAAGACATTGATTTGTCTCCACTTAGAGAGGGCCTCCCTGAGGGGTGCTGTTTGTCCAGTTGTTGAGAATTGTTGTGATATAACCACACAAATTCCATTCCTGACAAGCATCGGAGGGAAAGTCCTCATGAAATTATCTCCATTTTCTGTGTCTGAAGCAAAGAGGCCAATCAGGGTCCATCTGAAATGGAGGAGGAGCTGGACAATTGCTGGGTAGTGGAATCCTTCTTTGGGGAGCATCTGGTGGAAAAAAGGGAATCTCCTTTTATCACTCAGAGCCTCTGAAGGAATTAGAGCAGTGATCTGAAAAAGTAATGAAGAATGCTGTGTTATAATGTGGTCCAGATCAACTCCAAAATAATACTTATTTACAAACCCAATTTTGTTTTGATGAATATATAAGAATAGTTTGTTCCTTAGTCATGGTTTAAAATATTTAAGTCAGAATATTAACAAGATTGTATATAAAAATGGAACGCAAAATCATATTAAACAAAAAATAACAATAAAAAATGCAATGTAAATTTCTGTGTCACCCATACAATTCCAACAATTAGATTCAAATTTGCAGATGTTAGATAAAATGTCTGGATCTAAGATATAGGGCTGTATTATATGCTATTTTTGCGTACTAAAACCTCTTTCTCAGCTTCTATATCCCAAATTCTTTGTGAAGCAATTTTTCAGCTTCTTCTCTAGATGTACAAGAGCACAACTGCTAACAGAAATTGACAGTTGCACAATCCAATAAGTGTTTAACTGAAATTTTGTCTGTTTTGGGACTATATGTCTGTTTCATCACTTTAATTTTAACCCAATAATTATATACCCTGAATTTATACAAAGCAGAAATTGTGTAAATTAACAATTATCTATGAGGGCAGGAGCTGAACTCCTTTTATCCATCCCAAAGATACTCTTCTTGGTCTGAATATTTTTTATACATAGACAGGACAATTGCCAACTTGATTCCAATTGGATAAGGCAGATATTATTGATATGTGAAAATGAACATGCTAATGGAGGACCTCAAAACCTGGATAGTTTTTCAATAGTAGAATATTCAGTAGAATATCCTCTAGGGACCTTATGGCTCTTCAGGCCTTTAATGGTCAATTTGAAGATGAACATAATAGACTAAAACATAGTTGATATGTTCCCTAATATTCTGAAAAGCTGCTCTTGAATTCTATGAAGATATTGGATCTGTTGTTCATCCCGACCACCCCACTCACCTTACCAGATAGAGAAAAACACACAAACCTGTGGGACTTTGTAGGTGCCTACAAACGTTGACATCTGGATGGAGATGTCCCTGGCAGCTGCATCAATCAGAGCCAGGAGGTTCTCCTTCCTCCCACAGCCGTAGTTGGGGACATTGACTTCTCCATTGGAAAGAATGTCCAGCAAGGCATCTGAAGTGTGGAAGGTGCTTCCATAGTTGTCATGGATGTAGTAACCAAGTGTGAGATTGTGCAGGAGCTGGGAATTCTTGCTGACCATTTGAATACCAAAAATTGACATTAGGGTATTTGTTAGAGCAGAACTCTTCCTATTGTAAAAACAATATTCATGTTATTATATTCAATAGTAACAACAAATGTTTTTAAAATATATAATCCTTCACAAACCTACTAAGCCTTAGGCCAACATTGATCCAAATCCAATGATCAATTATGCAAATGAGAGACGCAACTACAATTGTTTCAGTCACTACTTAAACAAAGCTCATTATTCAAGTGATGAACTCGTGAACGAACTGAGAAAGGAAAATCACCTGGATTTCATTCAGGTTTTTTAAAAACTCCATCTTTGGATTTTACTCTCTTCCACAAAGTAAGGCAAAAAAGGGAAGCCGTGGAAATAAAAATCATTCAGGAAATTATACAGGTCCTGAGGTGCAAAAATAAGTGAAATAAGAAGAAAAGGAGAGTGTTAGAATTGCACATGGAGGGAGTGCAACTCCATCACCCTGCATGACTTACAAAGAAGGTATAGGAGGGCTATTGAAGGGCAACATTATAGGCGACACATATGTTTCAGTTGTGACCACACCAATGAGATGGTCTCCTGGACTGTAAAAGCTCCATGGATTGTACCCATTCTGGTGCTCCAAACTCAATGGGCATTTCCTTCTCAGCTTCCCACAGACTGATGGGGACACCAGCAGCAGCAGCAGCAGAAGCAGGAGGTCCATCATTCATGGCATTAATCAATCCACTTCCAGTTTCTAACACAAACAACAGGTACAGTTGGAAAAATTCAAAGACTCTGAGAAGTGCCAGTGGCTTTCCTGATCTAAACAGAGAATCACTCAGTTTCATCTGCAAAGGAGAGAAAGGTGCAATCAAGAGCAGAGCCTGCACCTGTCCCAAAACTTGGTCCCAGAGAGCTTCACCAAGGAATTTATCCTTTTCTGATACAAGATCCTTTGCATGTGGGTTCAGTCTAATGCCTGCATCAAAGTCAAAAACTGGAGATATAGCATCACAGGTCTCAAAGGCCCAGATGGTCATAATTACAGCAAGAAGCAACTTCTCCTCTTGGGATCCTGAACTTTTTCTGGGCTCCATCTGCATAGGAGAGGCTGGAATAAAACATGTTAGTAAAAATTACAGATACATCCCTGGGATCATTGTTCTGTTGTGGTTGTGGTCCTTCCTTCCTGTCAGGGCAAGTCCAGAAAGTGATGCTGGGGAAGAGAATTCAGCACCCAGGGAATTGACTTCTGCTGTCCTTCAACGTGGCCTCTTGTCTCCAAAGATTGGTGGGGAAGGTCACCCAGAGCAATGGGGTTTGGTGCCACTTCAAGTTAATACCATTTAACTCTAGTGTTGCCTGTCTTCTAATGACAATCGGCACCCTTGAACTCTGCCCAAGGTTAAGAGTAGACCCTGTTTGGAATTCTGTTTTATGTCATAATCCCATATATTGATCTTAATTGCAGTCGGTTTTAAAATTGCTTGTACCTGAAGTGAAATTTCATTTCCCATGTTTTCTAGCAATATTAATTCTGAGATAAAAGCTCATTAAGAAGCAGGAAAGTGACAACTTGTGGACTAGATCGTTGGGTAAATAGGGAGAAAAATATAGAATGGATGGAATTTTTTATTTTTATTTTCGTGTCATTCCTGTGTTATCTTACCATGTTCCTATAATACACCAAGATTCTTTATATTTTGATTTTTCTTATTTTTTTAAATAAAGAATGGACTGTAAGTTCTGCAGGTGCGATCTATCCATCCCTTTCTTTCTTTCTTTCTTTCTTTCTTTCTTTCTTTCTTTCTTTCTTTCTTTCTTTCTTTCTTTCTTTCTTTCTTTCTTTCTTTCTTTCTTTCTTTCTATCTATCTATCTATCTATCTATCTATCTATCTATCTATCTATCTATCTATCTATCTATCTATCTATCTATCTCTATATCTATTTATCCATCCATAACTATTTCTATCATCTATCTATATCTACCCATCGATATCTATCTATCTATCTATCTATCTATCTATCTATCTATCTATCTATCTATCTATCTATCTATCTATCTATCTATCTATCTATCTATCTATCATCTATCTACCATGTTTCTCACAAAATAAGTCGGCCTTATTTTTTTTAACCCCCGAAAAAACGGCTAGGCCGTCTTTTCGGGGGTGACTTAATTTCCTCCCCCACCTAGAGCGGCCCATACGCATGTACTTCTCCACGAGGCCATTTCTATCGACCGACGAAAGCTCCCCGAAGGCAGAGTCCCCAGCCGCTTGGGGGCGAGGCATGGCTGCCCGTGTCCTCTCGCCATTGGGCAATGTCTTTCGGGCGATGGAAGCTCCCCAAGGGCAGTCACCAGCCACTTTGATCGGCCGGTAGAAGCGGCCTCGGGGCTTCCATCACCCGAAAGCAACTGCCTAATGGCAAGGGGACATGGGCAGCCACACCTCGCCCCGAAGGGGCTGGGGACTCTTCCTTCAGGGAGCTCTCTTCGGCCGATAGAAGCGGCCTCGCGGCGAGGGGAGTATGTGTGTGCGCTCACTCCAAGGCCGCTTCTACCAGCGGATCGAAGTGGCTGGTTAATGCCCTTGGGGAGCTTCCATCGCCCGAAAGACACTGCCTAATGGTGAGAGGACACGGGCAGCCATGCCTCGCCCCGAAGCGACTGGAGACTCTGCCTTCGGGGAGCTTCTATCGGCTGATGTTCTATTGGTAGATCAGGGTATTCTAGCCTAGGCTACCTGCAGGGCACTCCTAAAGGCAAGTTTTCTCCCCACCCACCCCTGCCCTTCCCCCCCATTTCTCTTCACCTCGTGTAGTTCTAACGAATGATGTGAGAACTGGCAGGGAAACGCATGGTTTAAATAGGCCTAAATTTTGGGGGTGGGGCATAATTTCACCTCATGCTTAGAAATCATGCTGGGACTATTGGTGGAGGCCGTATTGTTGGAGAAACACGGTATCTATATCTATCTATCTATCTATCTATCTATCTATCTATCTATCTATCTATCTATCTATCTATCTATCTTATCCTTTTATCTATATTATCTCTATCTATCTATCTCTATCTATCATCAATCTATATCTACCCATCCATCCCTATCTATCTATCTATCTCTATCTATCTATCCATCCATCTCTCTCTCTCTCTCTCTCTCTCTCTCTATCTATCTATCTATCTATCTATCTATCTATCCATCCCCCCCTCTCTGTCTGTCTGTCTGTCTGTCTCTGTCTCTATATCTATCTATCTATCTATCTATCTATCTATCTATCTATCTATCTATCTATCTATCTATCTATCTATCTATCTATCTATCTATCTATCTAAATATCTATACATCCATCCATCCATCCATCCATCCATCCATCAATCCAATTTACTGGCCACCCATCTTATCACAGGGAAATCCTACAAAGATGGCGGTGATGCCCACAGTGTGGTGGATGGTGCAACCTGATTTCTAGCAACAGGATTTCTGGAGATCTGGTGGCTCTTCCTCTGTTGTGGGGATCTTTTATTGGGGGGGGGACCCCTCTGACCTTCCCAATTTCTGGGGCTGAGACTTTCTATACCAAAAAACCTCCAAGGGGTTTGAAGCTGCTGTTGGAACTCCTTTGTTCCTGGTTTATTTGCATCCGTTGTTAAGGGAGGATGTTTCTTCACTGGGGGGGACATTAATATGGACTTCTTGGCCCAGAAGGGAAACTGGGGGGGGCTGAGTGGGGGGTGAACTGAAGGGACAGGCAGGCCCACCCTGGCAGGGAGGAGCAGAGGAAGGCCCGTATCCCAGGTCCTCCGCTTGGAACTTCTCCCCCCTGAACCTCCCTCAGATTCTGCTCTCAGGGCCTGCAGACCAGATCCTGGGTGGCTCCGGGTTCAAGCTGTGGCTTTTCAGGGCCAGGCTGATGTGCGATGAGACTCTCTTCTCCTTCAGGAGGTTCACAGCCGTGTCTGACCGAAGCTGGGTGAGGCCCAGAGGGGAGGAACCCCCTCCTGGGTCAGGAATGAGCCCACCGCAACTTCTGGGTTTGTCCCAGGGAGACCCCAGAGGAGGGGAGGAGGGGGGGTTGTGGTCATCCAGGGTTCCTCACAGGCCCTGAGGAGGCTCCATGTGGACCTCTGGCTTCTCTCTGGGGGACTGCGAGGACTCCGGCCTGGTCAAGCGTGTTGTGTGAATGGGGTCCTCGCCAGAAGAAAAGGGTACCCAACACAGGGAGTCCTTATGACCACAATTGAGCCCAACATTTCTGTCGTTAAGGGAGACATCTGCCAAGTGAGTTTTGCCCCTTTTTATGACCTTTCCTGCCACAGTCATTAAGTGAATCATTGCGGTTAAAAAGTTAAGAACCCGGTTGTTAAGTGAATCTGACTTTGCTTGTCAGAAGGTCGCAAAATGGGACCACGTGACTTGGGACGCAGCCATAATGGTCATAAACGTGAAACTGTGGCCAAGCACCTGAATTCTGATCTCTGCATTTGATGCTGCAAAGGTCATTAACTGTGAAAAATGGTCCTGTCCCATTTCTCAGTGCAGTTGTAACTTGAATCGATCACTAAATGAATAAGTCGAGGCCTGCTTGTGTATCTCCACTTGTTCAGGCAGATCTGAAGTTTCTGTCTAGCCTCTGTTGGAAGAAATCTCCTTCTGGGTTCAGTTCCAAGTGGGGAAGAAAGACGCTGGAAACATGGTGACTGCTTGGAAGATGGTTTAATGGTGGACAGGAGCACATGCCTTGGTTGAGGAAAGAAGGGCTGAGATGCTGAGAGTGCAATTGTTTGATGCCCTCTGTTGGGATTTGAATTTGAGCTTGTATTCTGATTGGTTGTCAGGCTCCCATGGGGCCATGCAGGGGCAACTCTGTAGGCTGTCCTGAGTCCCAGGCTTGGTTGAGCCTTTCTGGATGGTGATGCAATGAAAAGAGCTTTTGGCAATTCCTATATAGCTTTACCTGGAGTAGATCTTTGTTATGTAAAATAGACTGGCCTAGGCCAGAGTAATGGTCCATTAGCAAGTGGAGGGGGCTGAGTTTCAGGCTCTCTGAGTTTCTACTTTTCTTTTGGGGAAATATATTCCCCTTTTTAGTATATCCTAAAATATTTCATTTTCCTAGGAGAGGGGAAGGTTTTAACTCCCAACACCTCTTTCCGTCATTGGAAGAGTGTTGAGTCCTCCCTTGTCCAACTGAGAGATTTTGTAAGTTGGAGAAGCTGCTCTCATAATCTCCTCCTTGTCTTCTCTCAAGACTCAGTTTCAGGTTGCAGTCAAGTACGATTTTGAGATTGTTTTCTTAAACATGTATTTATTTACAAATAACTCAAGATGGCAAATGTCTCCAACACAGCTTCCTCCTTCATCCAGTCCACTTTTAGTACAGTCAGAGACCAGCATTACAATTAATAATAATAATGGAGAAAAATAAAAATAAACGACAGTCAATGGGCAGTTAGAGTCTGCCTAATGCTGAGTCATGTGCGAATATGTGGCAATATAAATGTCCTAAATAAATAAATACATAATTTTGCGTTACGGCAGAACAGAATTTGGCCCCATTCAGAGAAACTCTTTCCTATTGATCTGATAACTGCAGTTGCACATAAGAGAGGTCCGTATTTCCTGGATATTTTATTAGGAGAGGCGTCACAAAGTGAATCCCTGAGTCCTGATAGGAGATGCTGCAAAGCAGGCTGTGAACTCACTGGTGGGATTCAAATTTTTTTACTACTGGTTCTGTGGGCATGGCTTTAATTTGTGGGCGTGGCTTGGTGGTCACGTGACCAGATGGGCGTGGCTTGGTGGCCATGTGACTGAGTGGGCTTGGCCAGGTGGCCATGTGACTGGCAAACCAAATACAATTGGTCCTCGCTTAATGGCCGGTTGCTTAGCAAGTGTTCTAATTTATGACTGATCTCCCCAGAGCTACTTGTCCTGTTTTTGGAGTTTTGACAACCATAAACACAAACACACAAACACACATGCCACACACACACACTCAGACACTCACACACACACACACACACACACACACACAGAGCTTTCTAACCCTGCTATTTTTGATTCTGTAAGGATCTCCTGCTGGAGCAGGGGGTTGGACTAGATGACCTTCGAGATTCGTTGCATGCCAGCCCTAGATTGCTGTGCTGCTTCAAAGAGTCTTCTGAAGCCAGGGTTTGTGTGCTTCCTTCCTCTCCTTTTTTTCTCTCTCCCTCCCTTCCTCCTTCCATGTATTTATCTATCCATTCATATATATCATTCACTTTATCCATTCTCCATCTCTTTCTTTCTCTCTTTCTCTCCCTCTTTCTTTCTTGCTCTTTTTTTCTTCTCTTGCCCCCCCCCCCACCTCTCTCTCTGTCTGTCTCACACATGCACACAGAGACACAGAGAGTGGGGGAGAGAGAGGGGAAGATAGGGACCCAGCCTCTTCGCTATCCCCCACCGTCCCCTTACCTTCTCAGGCCAAGCGAGGGAGGGGAGGGTGAGGGGCAGGGCCAGCCGCTTCAGGCAAGGTGAAGAGGCATCGACCAAGCACGGGAGAGTAGAAACCTGGGAATGGCGGCTCTTGGTTCAGCCGGCCTGAGAGACTCCTGCAGGCATATCGCGACAAGGGGGGCGAGAAGACCCGGGACCCACTCCCCTGCTGGCTGGCCGGGCCAGGCTGGACTGGAGGAGGCGCATCCACCAGTAGAAGTAAGAAAACGTGCTCCGGGCGGACAGGCGGATGTCCCAGGGCTGCTGCACATGCGCACTGCATCAGTAGGACACGCACGGCTGCACACACAGTGCGCATGTGCAATAGCCCTGGGACATCTGCCTGATCTGCGCCACAGCCACCACGTGGTAGGGAAAGCTAGGAAAGCGACTGGGACAAGCAGGTGACCCAGTTCAGGGGTGTGGCCAACCAAAGGTGACCACCGGTTCACCTGAGCCGGTGAGAACCGGTTGAATACCACCTCTGCGTGAGTTGCAGTTCAAGTGGCCCCTTGTCCTCAGAGCCCCAGTCTCAGCTCAGGTGCTCTTTCTTTGTATCGGCCCCCTGAAACGGCTCTGGGAACTCCGTTGCAGGTCTCGGAGGTTAATTCCCTTTGGACTTTTGGCAGGGTTATTCGATAGAAATATCTCTAAAGGCTGCTCAAATAAACATTCTTGGGAAGAGCAGCCCCATCTTGTTGGATTTCCAGATCTTTGAGACCTTGTTTGAGTTCAGAAAGTGCACTAACTCATCCCCCATCCTTAAAAGCCCTTCCCTGCAGAAACCATGGGGGCTGAGTACCAATGAGTAGTTGTGTGTTCATTTTCCCCAAAACAACAACCCTGTGAGTTGAGTTGGACTGAGAGACTGGCCCCAAATCCCCCAACCTGCTTCATGACCAAGGCGGGTCTTGAACTCACAGCCTCTTGCTTTCTACTTTGGACGCTTAATCAGTAGAGCAAACTGGCTCCCTTATATACTTATCAAGCTTGGCACAATCCTTCATCCAGTGCATCATTAATGTTCTTATATGAGATACTATAATTTATCAAATCCTAAAACCCAGATAGTTTTCTATTGCTTTTTAGTCATACAGTTGTTTCTAGGAGAAATCATAAATATTTTTCTGGAAAGTTGGTAATGTTTAAATAACATAAAAATATATTTGCATGAGAATTGTTATAAATCTTGTATAATAGCAATTTATCAACCCTATTATATTAATGACAACATAGAAAAATGGATGACTTAACGACAAAATGTTGTATCATCCCACTTTCATGACAAAGATTAAAAAAAACTAAAGATTATTTGAGTACCATTTTTAAATCAGTTTTTATCCACTTAATTATCATACCATCCACCCCTCACTTAACTGGGTTTCTGATCACATCACAAAATTGTTTATTACTCTTTCCTGAGATCAAGTTATATCAGCAGTATTTCCATAATGTATTTGGGAAATGAAATAATATGTGAGGATGACTTGCATAGAGCACATAGGTTATATCCCCCCCCTTTCCCACAATCCATTTAGAAAGGACAGTGATAGGAGGGAATGACTTTTGGGGGGTGGAGGAGAGATTCTGCCTGGGGAAGAAGCAGATAAGCGGAGGACACCTACAGCTGCATAAAAAAAGGGTTGGTGGGAGATTTGTACTTTCTGACTCCCCAAATCCTGTCAGTGCAGCATTACAGCGAAGTGGGCCTAGCTCAGGTTTCCTGTCTGGGCTTCCTGGGAGAGGATTACCCTGACAATTTTCTTCTTCAGAAATCCGTGTTTCTGATAAGCAACCTGTTGCTTTCAGAGAGTTCATAAATCTCCTTTTTTCTGTTGTTCAACTATATTTTGTCAAAATCTATATTGTCAAAATATGATCAACAATTTTTTGTGAACTTTTTTCGTTCACTTGTAAGATAGTGGTAACACCTATTTTCCTAATGAAGCATGTCTGTAAACTAGACAACTGCACAAGAAAGATTAAATGAAAAAGCGTCTGGGATAAGAAACAAAGTTTTCTGCTTTTAAAATTGTTCCCATTCTAGTTCCACCCTTTCCTGGAGAAGAATGAGTTTGTCAATATTTCAGACCTTAAACTCTACATGGACCCAAATGGAGAGGTAGCAGCAGATCTGAGCATTTGGGGCTTCTTGGTTCTTCCCAGGGATGATCCCAGGAGAGAAACTCTGGCGTATTTTGAAAGACAGAGACTTTCTATCAACCAAGATGTTCTTTCACGGCTAAAGTTGCTCAACAAGGTAAGAGAGGGAGACACACACACACACACACAGAGTGGGAGAGAGAGAGAGGGAAGATAGGGACCCGGCCGCTTCGCTATCTGCCACCATCACCCTCACCTTCTCAGGGCAGGCGAGGGAGGGGAGGGTGAGGGGCAGGGCCAGCCGCTTCAGCAAGGTGAAGAGGGGGCGACCAAGCACAGGTGAGGAGAAGCCTGGGAATGGCGGCTCCTGAGGGGCTTTGAGGTCGGACGGCCTGGAGTGGCCGAGATCCAAGTGAGAATTGCACCACAGGTTCACCTGATCGCCCACTTCTTTGGTGTTGGCTTTACGGAGCTGTGGATTGAGGCCTGAGCTCACATGCAACAGCAGTGCCTTTAACTGCGCTCGCTTGTATGTGTCCAAATAATCCGGCGAAGACACCGGAGGAGTCACTCAGGTAGACCTCCCTCTTCCGCAGTCCCCCTCCCACACAAAAAGGCCATTCCCTGAGCTAAGAAGGCAAGGAGCTGCGGCTCGACTCACCCAATTCCTAGGACTACCCCAATGGTCCCAATTCTGCTAGGAGAGGGAAGCTCCACCTGTCAATCCCCCTTTTCTCAGTGCTCTGACTTCCCGTGGCCCAGCCTGAACACCAGGTCGGACCACTAGAAGGCCACTTCCCTGCTTCTCAATGGCGCTCCTGTACCAGCCACTGCAGGACCCTCCACCTCCTTCCCCAAATTCTCCCTCAAGTTCGAAATGACAACGCCTGTTGCCTACATGGGTGCAACCGGGTGGGTGTGGCAGGGCCAACCAGGGGTGATTATTCTGGGTCCAACAAAGGGGCTGCGAGTGGGAGAGGGAAGGGATGGTAGGCAAATGGGCCATGCTCTCTGGTCTCCCTCCCCCACACCTCTGCCTCACCGCCGGCAGGGTCCAGCAGCTGCATGAATCCCAGCTAATCCCATGTGGAGAGGATCATGTTCTCCTGCTGCTGGGAAAGCAAGAGAGTTTTTCCCGGCACAGTGAAAAGTTTGCAACTTCCCCTCCAATAGGGAAACGGGCGCTCTGGGTGGCAGAGAAGCAGCCCACTTGAATCCTGTTTCTCTCTTCCCCGGAGCTGTGCCGGAAAGACTCTCTTGCTCTCCCAGCAGTAGGAGAACATGAGCCTTCCACATGTCTTCCAGTACAGCGAAATGTAGCTCTGGTCCCCACCAGTCTGCATCTCGCCCGCCGCCTGGATTCACCGCAGATACTGGGCCTTACCTGCTGGGGGTGAGGGGGCGGGTGGTGGCAGCAAAAGGCAAGTGGGGTGGGGGGTAAAGGTGACTGGCAGTGGCAGGTAGGCGACTGGGCCCCGGAGCTTGCAGAGCCTCACTCACCCAGGGAGATCAGGCAGGGCCACAGCGGAAGGCATGCAGCAATGGCTAGCCTGGCGAGTGGGCAAAAGCAGGCTGCAAGCGATGCCGTGAATGCACGATAAGGACTGACTGGGCGCGGAGGGGAGGGGCAGGCAGAGAGGGGCGGGGCCAGTCAGTGGTGCAATTTGCCAGTTCTCTGAACTGCGCAGAATCATAACAACCGGTTCTATGGAACTGGACAGAACCAGTACAATCCCACCACTGGTTCCATCTCTCCAGACTTTTCTATTTAATAAAGTCCTTTTTTTTTTTTTTTTTTGGCAATGTGAGATTCCAAAAGCAAAAGAGAGGAACTAAAGGAAGAATCTTTCAGGAGTTATATCTCCAACCATTTGTAAATAGTGAGAGATTTTGTCTTTACTTAAGTGAAGACCAGAGGCTAATATCTAATATCTTGTCTAATATCCATTTTTACCTCCATTTTCCATGGACGGAGAGTCCTAACACATTTCCTTTGGCAATCCTATTTTTTTTCTGCTCAGTCCTTTCCTCAATCTGAATGTGTGGAAAGTTGTCATCCTGGATTTGTCAAGAGGGCTCGAGAAGGAGAGCCAGTTTGCTGTTACGACTGCGTTCCTTGTCCGGAGGGGACCTTCTCCATTCAGAAAGGTGGGTGACACCAGAGGAAAATGGGAGGCCTGGTGGAACTGGATCCATCCAGAGCATTGTCATGAAAGTGTGAATTAAAAAAGACTTTGAAGCATTATTGATTTCCAGTTTATTTCCAAAATGCCCCATTTCTTCTCTAAACAGAAGAACAAAAAGACTGTGAAGGAAGGGCTGGATAGAGACAGGTGGCAGTGGAAGATTGGGCAAGCTTTACTACTGCCAGAGAAAATATTTCTTCTTTTTACCTTGGATGTGTCCTTCCTTCCACATTTACTTCTCTAGGAATACCTGAGTTCCTTAAAATGTGAGGAATTGGTTTAGGTCCACCTCCTGAAAGGAGGATTGCAATGCAGTCTACATGGGTTCCCTTTGAGGAACACTGAAAAGGTATTGCTGATATATGAGATGCACAATGTGGTGGCATAGATAGTGATGCCTGTATCTGGCTGCACGCGTATCACCACTGCTTCAATGGCCATTCCAAATTATTTGCAGCAGTCACTTGATCCGCCAGCATCCTCTGAGGCAAGTAAACAAGAATTGCCACCTGGCAGGTAAGTTTCTCTAGAAAGATTAATTGATTCATTATTTACCTTTAGTAATGCAGGTTCCTATCAATATTCTGAACATTACAAAGGAAATTTTTCAAGTCCTAAGCCTTCACTCAATTTCATAGCCTATCAAAAATATATCGTAGGTATATTTTTTAAAAAAGTGATACACTTATTTTCTGTCTCTGGAGATATTAAGAAATCCATCCCAGAAAATGCTCTCAATAATCACTTGTTGCCAAAGAACGTACAATATATCTTGAAATGCAAAGGACAAAGAAATATGCGGTTGGTTTTTCCCCCCCCTCAGATACAGAAAAATGCACCAAGTGTCCAGATGATAAATACCCAAATAAAGAAAGAGTCCAATGTATCCCCAAAGTGATAACCTTCCTGTCTTATGAAGAATTTCTGGGCATCATCCTGGTCTCTTTTGCCCTATTCTTGTTCCTAACCACAAGCCTTGTTTTAATCATCTTCATCAAATACCGAGAAACTCCCCTTGTCAAAGCCAACAACCGGGACCTCTCCTACATCCTCCTGGTCTCCCTCCTGCTTTCCTTCTTGTCTTCTTCTCTCTTCGTTGGTCAACCAAAGAAAGCCACCTGCCTTCTCCGACAAACGGTTTTCAGCATCATCTTCTCGGTCGCTGTTTCTTCTCTCTTGGCCAAAACCATCACGGTGGTGCTGGCTTTCCTGGCCACAAAACCAGGAAACCGAGTGAAGAGATGGTTGGGGAAGAGCTTGGCCAACTCCATCATCCTTTCTTCTTCTGCTGTCCAAATTCTCATTTGCTCCATCTGGCTGGGAGTTTCTCCCCCCTTCCCTGACGCTGACCTCCACTCCCAGCCTGGAGAGATCATCCTGCAATGCAACGAAGGGGCCGTTGTCATGTTCTACGTCACCCTCAGCTGCATGGGCTTCCTGGCTGCCATCTGCTTCACAGTGGCTTTCCTGGCCAGGAATCTGCCTGGGGCCTTCAACGAAGCCAAGCTGATCACCTTCAGCATGCTGGTCTTCTGCAGTGTCTGGGTGACTTTTGTGCCCACCTACCTCAGCACCAAAGGGAAACACATGGTGGCTGTGCAGGTCTTTTCCATCTTGGCCTCCAGTGCTGGTCTGCTGGGCTGCATCTTCATCCCCAAGTGCTACATTATCCTTCTGAGGCCAGAGCTGAACACAAAGGAGCATCTCACAGCCAGAACAAATGTAAAAACATGAGATATAGCATCATTATGATAGTGGAAGAATTGTTCATGTTTCTTTTATTTGATTTCCATTTAGATAGTATGCAGGAGTCAAAGAAAATGATATCTGTATGTTTCAAAATGGGGAATTGTTGAATTACTGGAATTCTCGTAGTTCCCTCCCCTTTCAATAAATATTGCTAAAGAGACCTCTGTAAAATTGAGAGGAATTCAGCTGTTCAGCAACAGATACGGAACATGACACCTTATAAAAAATGATTGATGTACTTGTTCCAACTGACAGCAGCTAAACATGTGGATGGGTGTGAGAGAATGAGTAGGAAATGAGGTCAGGAGGAAGCTGTGGGAACCAAACACCAGCCTAGTTGCCTGATCCTCTCCCTAAAAATGCCGGAATGATATGAAATGCCATGTTTTTATTTTATTAAATTATTTTATTAAATTATTAAGGACTATATTAAATAGAAAAGTCTGGAGAGATGGAACCAGGGGTGAGATTCTACTGGTTCTGTCCAGTTCTATAGAACCGGTTGTTATGATTCTGCGCAGTTCAGAGAACCAGCAAATCGCACCACTGGCTGGCCCTGCCCCTCTTCTCCTGCCCCTCCCCTCTGCGCCCACTCAGTCCTTATCGTGCATGCGCAGCATCGCCTGCAGCCTGCTTTTGCCCACTTGCCAGGCTAGCCATTGCTGCATGCCTTCTGCTGTGGCCCTGCCTGATCTCCCTGGGTGAGGGAGGCTCTGCTAGCTCTGGAGCCCAGTCGTCAACCTGCCACTGCCGGTCACTTCCCCCCCCCCACTTGCCTTTTGCTGCCGCCACCCGCGTCCCTAATCCCCAGCAGATAAGGCCCAGCAGCTGCGGTGAATCCAGGCGGGGGGGAGAGATGTACACTGGTGGGGACCTGAGCTACATTTCGCTGTACTGGAAGACATGTGGAGAGGCTCGAGTTCTCCTACTGCTGGGAGAGCAAGAGAATCTTTCCCAGCACAGTTCCGGGTGGCAGAGAGAAACAGGATTCAAGCGGGCTGCTTCTCTGCCACCCAGAGCCGCCCGTTTTCCTATTGGAGGGGAAGTTGAAAACTTTTCGCTGTGCAGGGAAAGACTCTCTTGCTTTCCCAGCATCAGGAGAACAAGAGCCTCTCCACCTGTCCTCCGGTATAGCGAAATTTAGCTGAGATTCACCGCAGCTGCTGGGCCGTGCCGGTGGGGGACATAGGTGTGGGGGGACAACCAGGGAGCATGGCTCATCTGCCTGCCATCCCTTCCCTCTCCTGATCGCAGCCCCTTTGTTGGTCTCCGAACAATCACCCCTGGATGGCCCTGCCACACCCATCCGGTCGTACCTATGTCGGCAACAGGCTTCGTCATTTTGAATGATTTGGGAAAGGAGGTGGAGGGTTCTGCAGTGGCCAGCACAGGAGCACTGCTGAGAAGCGGGGAAGTGGCCTTCTAGTGGTCCGACCTGGCATTCAGGCCGCTGGTGGGCCACGGGAAGTCAGAGCATCGAGGGAAAGGGGGATTGCCAGGGGAGCCACTCTCTCCGCGCTGAATTGGGACCATTTGGGGTAGTCCTAGGAATTGGGTGAGACGAGGTGCAACTCCTTGTCTTCTTAACTCAGGGAATGGCCGTTTTCTGCAGGAGGAGGACTATGGAGGGGGGAAGTCTACCTGAGCGACTCCGGTGTCTTTGCCAGATTATTTGGACTCTTACAAGTGAGTGCAGCTAAAGGCACTGCTGTCACATGTCAGCCCAGGCCTCACCCCTATGCTCCGTAAAGCCAACACCAAAGAAGTGGAAGATCAGGTGAACCTGTGGTGCAATGCTCACTGGGATCTCAGCCGCTCCAGGCCATCCAACCTAGTGAAGAGCACCAAGGAGAGCTTGATGGCTTGGCCCAGCTGGGGCTTTGAGATACACACACACACACACACACACACAAAGTGGGGGAGAGGGGGGGGGAGATAGGGACCCAGCCACTTCACTATCCCCTATCGTCACCCTTATCTTCTCGCACTGCTCCATTTTGTGAACCATCTATGGTTTAGTATCTCCTTCAAACTGGTGAGAAACCCACAAGGGCTGGGGAATGTGTCACTAAGAGTTTAGACGCTTCCACCACAGTCTGGCAATCATTGTTCAGCCAGTCTGGATTCGAAAAAGAAGAAATGAAAGAAGTAGCGAAGAGCACTAAGGAGAGCTTGTTGGCTTGGCCCAGCCACAGCTTTGAGGGAGACACAAACACATTCACAGACACATACACAGAGAGGGGGGGAGATAGGGATCCAGCCGCTTCGCTATCGCCCACCGTCACCCTTACCTTCTCGCACTGCTCCATTTTGTGAACCATCTATGCTTGAGTATCTCCTTCAAACTGGTGAGAATCCCACAAGGGCTGGGGAATGTGTCACTAAGAGCTTCAAGTTTGTTTGCTCCTTGTGCCCAAACTAGCAAAGAACAAGGGAATTCTGTTGACCAGGGCCTGAATTCAGCTGAATTTGAATCATGATTGGGTGGAGGTCCTTTTGGTCCCATTGGGACAGAAGCTTCGTCCTGCTTGGGGAAGAGTGTCCCCTGAAAGGGCCAATTCATAGTTGGGGAGGTTCTTAAAGAGACCAGACCTGGTCAGACTTATCCATGCCTCTCTTTTACACAAACACAAACACACACACACACACACACACACACACACACAAAGTGGGTGGGGGGAGAGGAGAAGATAGGGAAAGAGGCAGAGAGAGAGACAGACAGAGAGAAACAGAGAGGGGAGAAAGAGAGAGAGAAAGAGAGGGAAAGAGACAAAAAGAGGGAATGAGAGAGGAAAGAGAGAGACAAGAAAGAAAAGAGAAAGAGAAAGAAAGAAAGGAGAGAAAGGAAGCAAAAGGAAGAAAAGGGATAGACAAAGAAAGGGAGAGATGGAAGGAAGGGACAAAGAAAGAATAAGAAAGAAAGGGGGAGAATGGAGAAAGTGAATGAGATATATGAATGGATAGATAAATACATGGAAGGAGGGAGGGAGGGAAAGAGAAAAAAGGGAGAGGAAGGAAGGACACAAACCCTGGTTTCAGAAGACTTTGAAGCAGCAATCTAGGGCTGGCCTGCAAGGGTTAGAAGGCTGTGTGTGTGTGTGTATGGTTGTCAAAACTCCAAAAACAGGTCAAGGAGCTCTGGGGAGATCAGTCATAAATTAGGACACTTGCTAAGCAATTGGCCATGTAGTGAGGACCACTTGTATTTGGTTTGCCAGTCACATGGCCACCTGGTCCTGCCCACCCAGTCATATGGCCAACAAGACATGCCCATCTGGTCACGTGACAACCAAGCCACACCCACAAATTAAGCCATGCCCACAGAACCGGTTGTTACAAAATTTGAATCCCACCCCTGGATGGAACTGAGAAAAGATTTCAGCATTAAGCCTTCTCATGACCCCATTAACACACATTTCTCCCCTCTTCTTACACTCATAATTTTAAGGTGTGATATCAGAACAATCTTGATAATTTCAGGTGAACTGAAAGCCTTGGAGCTGCTTCCTAGGAGCAGAAGGCCCATTGCTCCATCCCAGGGAGGGTGAAAGGGAGGCATGGAGAGCTCTGGCCAGGTCTGGCCTCCTTAAGAGCCTCCCAGATTATGGAGCTGCCCCTTCAGGGGACACTTTTCCCCAAGCAGGACAAGCGGAAGCTTCTTTCCCCCAATGGGGCCAAAAGGACCTCCATCCAATCACGATTCAATCCCCTCCGATACAGTCCAAGCCTTAATTCAGGCCCCGGTCAGCAGAATTGCCGCCTTCGTTGCTCTTCTGGGCACCAGGAGCAAACAACCAGAAGCTACTAGCGACACATTTCCCAGCCCTTGTGGGATTCTCACCCCTTTGATGGAGACCCTTAATTGTACGGGGTCCACAAAATGGAACAATATTGAAGCCTCCCAAGCAGCCTAAGGGAAAAAATCCAGTTTCTACTGCCCAGATTCAATTCTCGGTGAAGGTCAACCATCTTTGGGGAATAGCATCAGCCCTCTTGAAATGGGACCTCAGGCTTTGGAAAACAGGAAAGACAGCAAAACTTTCTCCTACCTTGTTGAGCACCTTTAGCTGTGAAAGAGCATCTTGGTTGATAGAAAGTCTCTGTCTTACAAAATACGCCAGAGTCTCTCTCCTGGGATCATCCCTGGGAAGAACCAAGAAGCCCAAAATGCCCAGATCTGCTGCTACCTTTCCATTTGGGTCCATGTAGAATTGAAGGTCCAAAATATTTATAAACTTATTCTTCTCTAGGAAAGGATGGAACTAGAATGGGAACATGCAGCAATTTTAAAAGCAGAAAACTTTGTTTCTTATCCCAGACGCTTTTTCACATTTGAATCTTTCTTCTGTAGTTGCCTAATTTACAGACATGCTTCATTAGGAAAATAGGTGTTTCCACTATCTTACAAGTGAATGAAAAATGTTCACAAAAATTTGTCGATCATATTTTGACAATATAGATTTTGACAAAATATAGTTGAACAACAGAAAAAAGGAGATTTATGAACTCCCTGCTGCACTGACAGGATTTGGGGAGTCAGAAAGTACAAATCTCCCACCGACCCTTTTTTTATGCAGCTGTAGGTGTCCTCCTCTTATCTGCTTCTTCTCCAGGCAGAATCTCTCCTCCACCCCCCAAAAGTCATTCCCTCCTATCACGGCCCTTTCTAAATGGATTGTGGGAAAGGGGGGGGGGATATAACCTATGTGCTCTATGCAAGCCACCCTCACATATTATTTCATTTCCTAAACACATTATGGAAATGCTGCTGATATAACTCGATTTCAGGAAAGAATAATAAACAATTTTGTGATGTGATCAGAAACCCAGTTAAGTGAGGGGTGGATGGTATGATAATTAAGTGGATAAAAACTGATTTAAAAATGGTACTCAAATAATCTTTATTTTTTTTTAATCTTTGTCATGAAAGTGGGATGATACAACATTTTGTCGTTAAGTCATCAATTTTTCTATGTTGTCATTAATATAATAGGGTTGATAAATTGCTATCATATAAGATTTATAACAATTCTCATGCAAATATACTTTGACCTTTTTTAAACATTACCAAATTTCCAGAAAAAATATTTCTGATTTCCTCCTAAAAAGAACTGTATGACTAAAAAGCAGTAGAAAACTATCTGGTTTTAGGATTTGATAAATTATAGTATCTCATATAAGAACATTAATGATGCACTGGATGAAGAATTGTGCCAACCTTCATAAGTATGTAAGGGAGCCAATTTGGTCTACTGGTTAAGCCCCTGATCTAGAAAGCAAGAGGCTGTGAGTTCAAGTCCCGCCTTGATCATGAAAGCCATCTGGGTAATTTTGGGCCACTCTCTAAGCCCCTAGTTGTTCCAGTCCCAGATTTGTTACTGCATTGTAGAAGGTTGCATGTGTGCGTTCAGTTGTACATTCCTTAAGGATCCAGTTAATATGAGGTACCGTATTTGCCGGCGTATAAGACGACTTTTTTGCCCTGAAAAACATGCCTCCAAGTGGGGGGATCGTCTTATACGGCGAGTATATAACAAACTCTATATTTTGAGTGGAAATGTTGGGGGCTCGTCTTATACGCCGGCAAATACGGTACATAGTTTGTCTCCTAAACAAGCCTTAAACAAGCTTAAAGAAGGAACAGAATTCCGTTTCTCTCTCTCTCTCTCTCTGTAGATCCAAAACAGCAACGCTTCAGAGCCAGCCGCGAGGCGGAATGCGAGAGTTTCAACTCGGCTTTTCCAATCCCCAGGCCAGGTCTTGGGAGGACAAGCGGGGAGGAAAGAAACTTGCTGGCCGGGTGGCGGCTCCTATCCCACTTCCTCCTCCGCAGCTTCTGGTAGGCTTGCAGGAAAGCCGCGAGGACGAGGCCGTCCTGTAATCAGAGCCGCGCAGCCGGGGGCCTCCTAGCTTCTCGGAAGGCTCGAGAGACGCCCCCTAGGCAGCGCGGAAGGCAGGGCTCGCCAGCTGCGGGACAAAGACGCTTCCTGCCTTGCCGGCATAATGCCAGGTCAGTAGCTCCTTTCCCGGCCAGTCGAGCTAAGGCAAGAGACCCGCTTGAGCCGGGGAAGCCCACTTGCGAGACCGCGAAGTTCGGTCTCTAAAGCCTCTGTGGGTTTCGTGCAAGTTCGCACTGGTTCCTGACAGGAAAAGCGTTTAGTGGAATTCCGCAGAGCTTGAACTCCGAGGCGCTTTGGAGCATTGCTCATTGGGAGGGGCATCTTCGGTGCATGTTTTAAATGGGTGCGAAGTACGAGTAAGTTTGTATTAAAGTGCCGATCCAAGACTCGTAGTTTTCAGGCTTGTGTTTATTATCATTTGCAGTCTCTGTATATTCAGAGTTGTATCGGGTACTTTCGATCAATTTATCGCAAGTGTTGTTGTGGCATAGGCATACTGTAACAAGTATTATATGAATATAATAATGAAATCAGTATGTGGCTTTGTGTCGAATGAGTCATGCTGTATGACTCACTGGCGTGGTAACAGAGTCACTACTTCCATACTTTTGCCAATGCCTCTCACAGAAACTTTTACTACAGAAATCATAGTTAACCCTATTATACCAAACCCCACTTAACATGCAGAGGATTCAAATATATTCCAGCCATTGATTGCCCTTTTAGTAGGTAGAACTACATGTGAGTTTCAGCAAAAGCTCTGAATTCAACGGCGATTCTTAAACGTTATGAAGACTTAAACGTTAGGAAGCCTTATGAAGACTGGAAAATAGAGTTGCTACAATTGTAAGGAAACTTTAACATTCTTTCCATAATCCTAGAAGGCTTCTCCAAGTTCCTTGTTGTTTCCACTGAATCACTCCTTCCTTTCCTTGTTGCCCAGCATATCATATATTCTGCATAAAGCACACAGGCTGAATCATCTTCTTCTCCCCGCCTTTTCTATCTTAGTGCTTCTCATCCTTAGCAAGATTAAGATGTCTGGACTTCAGCTCCCAGAATTCCCCAGCCTGCATGCTGGGAATTGAAGTTCAGACACCTTAAAGTTGCTGAGGTTGAGAAAAACTGCTTGGGAACACTTGCTTCCTTCTTGTCTGCTTCCTAGATGTCATTACCGTATTTGCCGGCGTATAAGATGACTTTTTTGCCCTGAAAAACATGCCTCCAAGTGAGGGGGGTCGTCTTATACGGCGAGTATATAACAAACTCTATATTTTGAGTGGAAATGTTGGGGGCTCGTCTTATACGCCCAGTCGTCTTATACGCCGGCAAATACGGTATATAAATATTGCACTTTTTATTAAAAAAAAGAGCAACTTTTACCCAAAATCAGGCAAAGCAGTCAGGCAGATTGAGTTGCTCATAGAATCACACATTCATTCAGAGATCTATCTATCTGCCATTGGCTAGATCAGTCTGTCACATAAAATTTGCTTGCAAGCAAACTCACAAAATTAACTCACAACACACCATGTATTGTATATTGATTTTTTTTTTATAAAAAAGGAGCAACTTTTATCCCAAAGCAGGCAAGCAGATTGAGTTGCTCACAGAATCATTCAGTGATCTATCTATCTGCCATCGGCTAGCTCAGTCTGTCACATAAAATTTGCTTGCCGTGAGTCTGCACTGAATAATAGAACCTTCAGTCCTAAGGGAGGTTCAGCTGTGCTTAAAAGCAGAGCCGAAGATCTAAATACTAGGTAGAAAGTAAGAAATCCAACCATTTCCTACGTCCTAGCTAATCTAAATCTCCTGGCATAGCAGAACAGCTGATGGTCTGAAAAATAGCAATTTAGCAGGCAAGTTTGCCGGGTAAGGAGTGAGTGGGCCGGGAGAGTTCCCGTGGGCCATGTGGGTGGCGCAGCCTTGTGTTTCTGCACAGCCTGGATTAATTGCTTTGGGGGGGGGGTGCTCTGGGGGTGAAATTTCTCTGCGGCCCACCAAAATTTTCTCACGGCCCACCAGTTGGCGACTCCTGTCCTAGGGTACAGGTAATCCCCGCATTATGACAGTTCACTAGCGACCATTCCATATTACGACCAGCCCTCCCCCAAGTACTTGAGACCCAGTCCCGAAATTATGAGTATTGCAGCACCACGGCCATCATTCATATTTACAAATGACAGTAGAGGCTCTGCAACATTCACCCTACCTATCCTCCCACCCTATTCAGCTGGGACTTACTGTATTTTTCAGACTATAAAATGCACTCCCCCCAAAAAAAGAAGTGGAACTATCTGTGCATCTTATAGAGGGAATACGGGCCTATTTTTGGCCTCTCAAACCCTCTGCTCGTCCCATTTTCACCCTCCCTGGCATCCAGAAGCACTCAGCAGGCCAAAAATGGGCCTGCTGTTGGCCTGCCCGATATTGGGGAGGCTGAAAATGGGATGTCAAAAATGGGGGGCTAAAAACTGGTCCGTCTTTGGCCTGCAGAGTGCATCTGGATGCTGGGGAAGGAAAAAACAGGATGTGCAGAGGGTTTGGAAGGCCAAAAATGAGCGTTCCGTTTTTTGTGCAGAGTGCACCTGGACACCCGGGAGGGCAAAAATGGGATGTGCGGAGGCCAAAACTATTTTTTTCCTTGTGTTCCTTTTCTAAACCTATGTGTGTCTTATATGTGTGTCCAGCGCATCTTATAGTCCTAAAAATACGGTACCTTGTGATGATGTGGTGAGCCATCGGTTCCCTTGCCTGCTCTGGTGCATTTGCAGAAAAAAAGTAGTGAGAGATACATGAGATCAGTAGTGGGGAATCTAGCACTATTGATCTCACGTGATCTCGCACTACAGTGCTTTCGGCCTCTGTTCTCTGCTAACCAAGGCCTGCACCAGATCCAGGGCAAAACGCTTTGTGAAGAGAAGGAAGGCCTCTTTGTTTTCAAAGACTTTTGCCCTGGATCTCATGCAGCCCTCAGTCCTTACAAGAACACAGACCTAAAGTACTGCGGTGCAATATCACATGAGATGTTAGCCTGAGATCTTGCTCGTGTGATCTCGCACTAAAGTACTTTAGGCCTCAGTTCTCTGCGATTCTTGATGCCTTCTAACATTTCCAATCTCAACACAAAGTTTTTATAAGGCAATGGGAGGCTTCAAGGCAATGGGTGGCTTCTAGCATGGGATTTATCTCCAAAATATGATTGCTGGGATCAAGGAACAGGCCGAGTGGGGGTCCCACCCACCAGACAGACGCCGTGGAGCAGCTGCTCCAAGGTACACTGGGGACGAAGGAGCTTTTTTCAAAATTGTTTCATTTCTCACAAGTTTCTGTGGAAATTAAGCCACCTCAATAAATCTTAAGTTTTCTCCTAATTTCTCCTTGGATGTTTCCCTTGATTATTCCTTAACTCGAAACTGACTCTGAGTGAGATTTGCATATATATAGATAATTGTAAAGAAAGGTATGTCTAGATATTTTCAAAGCTTTCATGACTCATGAATATAAAAATCATCATGTCTATATCACACCACTGTAGGCATGCAAACATACAACCTCATGGAATTTCGGAGAAATTCAGAAGGAAATTCACTTGACTTTCTACACTTTGATCTTTTTCTCTAACCTTGTTATGATATGTACAGAATAACCCTTGAGTAACAAGGATATGCACATGGAAACGTTTATGAGAGTAGTTATGAATAATTATTCAGCCACATACAGCTGCACTAAATTGAGTTAAAGTTTACTCTAAGAAATAGCACAGTCCAATAAACAGTCCAGGTCATATACGTTTTACAGTCCAAAGAATATCCAATTACAAAGTCTTCTTACCGGGTGCCTTTGTCATTTACAGTAAACAAAGATATCAAAGTATAAGCACAGCAGAAAAACTTTAGATAGCAACAGAATGTCAGAGATACAGAATGTCAGAAATAAGGAATGTCAGAGCAAGCTATGATCTCTAGCTCCCTCTTATGGCAATTCACAATACAGTCAACCAATCGGAACATAGTACAATCAATGCAGTGTCTTTGTCTTAAAGCTACAAACATACATTTTTGGTTTATATATTGCTAACCCAAGTAATTGGTCGACAGATTCCTAACACTTATCATTTTCATTTCCCTTTTGCTTTGAAGGTAATAATGGGCAAGAGAATCAAGATTCTTGTGAACTGTTCCAAGTGATCAATGCTAAGGATGGAACGGAGAAGTTTGGAATTCGAATGGAATTCGAAAACCATGATAGAAACCAGTCAAACAATTTCAACCAGGAAAGCTCATCTTCCACTGATGCTCCAATGCAAGACTTTCTTGCCCAACAAGAGGAAATAAGGAAAAAATATACTGGAAAATGTGTGAAGCTAATCAAAGCTAAAGTACAAGTAAATGAACACTATTTAACCCAAAACAAAGGAGAAGATGCTATAAGAAGACACAGTGGACAAAATTACAATGGGACATTCATTCTTTCTCTTGGGAATAAGTTCCTTACCTCTCAAAAAGCGATTGACACAGAAGAGAAACCTTATAAGTGTTTGGAATGTGGAAAATGTTTTAGAACAAGCAGGCAACTTACCTCCCATGAAAGAATCCACACGGGGGAGAAGCGCTACAAATGCATGGAGTGTGGAAGCATCTTTGCTCATGGAAGTGCACTTACTGTCCATAATAGGATCCACACAGGGGAGAAACCATATAAATGCATGGAGTGTGGAAAGACTTTTGCTTGGAGCAGTGTCCTTAGAAGACACAACAGGATCCATACAGGAGAGAAACCATTTAAATGCATGGAGTGTGGAAAGACCTTTGCTCAAAGAGGTCATCTTATTTCCCATGAAAGGATCCACACAGGGGAGAAGCCATATAAATGCATGGAGTGTGGAAAGACCTTTCCTGAAAGAGGTACTCTTATTTCCCATGAAAGGATCCACACAAGGGAGAAGCCGTATAAATGCATGGAGTGTGGAAAGACCTTTGCTGAAAGAGGTCCTCTTATTTCCCAGGAAAGGATCCACACAAGGGAGAAACCATTTAAATGCATGAAGTGTGGAAAGACCTTTGCTTGGAGCAGTGGCCTTAGAAGCCACAAAAGGATCCATACAGGAGAGAAACCATTTAAATGCATGGAGTGTGGAAAGACCTTTGCTCGAAGAGGTCATCTTATTTCCCATGAAAGGATCCACACAGGGGAGAAGCCGTATAAATGCATGGAGTGTGGGAAGACCTTTGCTATAAGAGGTACTCTTATTTCCCATGAAAGGATCCACACAGGGAAGAAGCTGTATAAATGCATGGAGTGTGGAAAGACCTTTGCTTGGAGCAGTGGCCTTAGAAGCCACAAAAAGATCCACTCAGGAGAGAAGCCATTTAAATGCATGGAGTGTGGAAAGACCTTTGCTCAAAGAGGTACTCTTATTTCCCATGAAAGGATCCACACAGGGGAGAAGCCGTATAAATGCATGGAGTGTGGAAAGACCTTTGCTGAAAGAGGTACTCTTATTTCCCATGAAAGGATCCACACAGGGGAGAAGCCGTATAAATGCATGGAGTGTGGAAAGACCTTTGCTCGAAGAGGTAATCTTATTTCCCATGAAAGGATCCACACAGGGGAGAAGCCGTATAAATGCATGGAGTGTGGAAAGACCTTTGCTGAAAGAGGTACTCTTATTTCCCATGAAAGGATCCACACAGGGAGAAGCCGTATAAATGCATGGAGTGTGAAAGACCTTTGCTGAAGAGGTTCTTATTTCCCATGAAAGGATCCACACTTAAATGCATGGAGTGTGGAAAGACCTTTGCTGAAAGAGGTACTCTTATTTCCCATGAAAGGATCCACACAGGGGAGAAGCCGTATAAATGCATGGAGTGTGGAAAGATCTTTGCTGAAAGACGTACTCTTATTTCCCATGAAAGGATCCACACAGGGGAGAAGCCGTATAAATGATGGAGTGTGGAAAGACCTTTGCTGAAAGAGGTCATCTTATTTCCCATGAAAGGATCCACACAGGGGAGAAGCCATAGATGCATAGAATGTGGAAAGACCTTTGCTCAAAGAAGTAATCTTATTTCCCATAAGATGATACACACAAAAGAAGCTGTGATGACCCGGGGCGGGCACAAAAGCAACAAAGTCACAAAAGTTGGTAACGTCCCTTTAATATCTCCAATGTGAGCCCCAATGCCCACTTATCATCGGCTGGAGAAAAAACTCTCCCAAGAACAGTTTTTAAAGGGAAGAAATTCAGTCCAAACCCAAAGTACATATAGATTATAATTAAAAACCAACACAAACCACAGCTGCAGCAATTAACGAGGCAGGCAGGATACGGAATTGCAGACTTCAAAAGATAATGAAACACACACAGTTGGGAGGATGCAGGAACCCAGATAAGACTTGACAAACAAAGATAATGCATACTTTGCTTCCAGCAAGGTGCTGTCCGCAAACGTCCTTTTTAAATCCTGCTTTCCCAGCGGCGGCTAATGAAGGGAATCAGGGCCCTTTTCGCCCCTGTAACCCCCATAACTCACATTGTTCCCTTCTCCGTTCATTCCTGCGTGCCCTAGGATGAAGAGGGTGTGGGCCTGCTATGGCAGTTGGATAGCTTTTTTAAGAAGTAGGCACATATTCCGTCCAGTCCAATAGATAGAGATGGTTTTAGATTTTGTAGTGCTTTTTCAACATTGTCTTCTTTAAAATCGATATGTATTAGATCATTGTAGTTGTCTGTGGTTCGACTAGGAAATACTGGGCATGATCCATTGCTGTTTACAAATACTGAACCAAAGAATGTGTTAAAGATGTTGACTTTAATGGTGTCATCGTTGCAGTCTTTATCATTAGGTCGTTTCAGGGGTGGGATGGACCTTGAGTCTTTTAGTTTGTTGTTTTTACAAAATTGTAGAAAGCACGGGTGGAATTGGTGCACAGAAGGTTTTCCTCTTGTTTAATGTGATAATTGGTGCATTCAGTCTATCTGGTGGCATAATTTTTTTTTGTGAAAACAATTTTATTGGTTTTTAAAGACAAACAAAACATTAAAACATCCAGCTTTCTTTCCTAAATATACAAGCAGTGTGTTGGTTGGTTTACCAATTTTTTGTGCATCCATTTCGTAGTCTCAATTACAGTTACATTACATAATAACTCATATTATCAATCAGAAATTAAATACCCTAGTATCACTATTGAACAATCATTTGACTATAATTTTATCCATTCATACTTTGCGAGATAACTATAATTTACTTAGTTTATTTTATAACAAATCATATAATCATACCAAATCTATCCTAAAAACATTTTATAGATATGATATATAAAAAAAGAAATATATATTTATATATTCATTATTTTCTAGAATTCTAGATATTCTATTATTGTGTTTTATTATCTAACCATTGATAGAAAAGGTCCCAAATTTTATAAAATTGTTTATCCTCTTGTTCTCTAATTTCAAATGTCAATCTACTCATTTCAGCACATTCCAATATTTTCTTAATGATTTCTTCCTGCGACGGTATTTTCTCATTTTTCCAGTTTTTAGCAAATACAATCTTAGCCGCTGTTAATACATTTACAATCAGGTATTTCAAATCTTTACTATACGTATCAGGTAAAATTCCCAATAAAAAGATCTCTGGTTTCAAGTCTATGTGTTTCTTTGTCATTTTTTCCAACCACATGCGAATTTTAGTCCAATATTTTCTAGCGTCCTCACAAGTCCACCACATATAGTAATATGAGGCAGGTATCTGATGACATTTCCAGCATTTTTCAGATTTATTCTTGAATATTCTTGCTATTCTTGTCGGGGGGAAATGCCACCTGTAAAACATCTTATACAAATTTTCTTTATATGCTGTTGACATTGTCATTTTATAATTTTGAGATCACAATTTTTGCCATTTCTCTAAATCAATCCCATATCCAAAATTCTTCCCCCAAGCAATCATAGTTTCTTTAACTTGTTCTTCCTCTAGTTTAATTTCCAATAAATAACCATATAGTTTTTTAATCACCTTTTCATCAGTACCTGTCAAAATCTTATCTAAATCAGTCAATTTATCATAGAATCCTTCTGTTTTAAAATCTTCATCATACCTTGAATGTATTTGCGCATATGAAAACCAATTCATTTTTATACCTTGTTCCTCTAAATTTTGCATCGATTTAAGTTCACCCTTTTCATCCAATATTTCCCCATATCTAACTGTTTGTTTCTTCTTATATATTATAGGATAGGAAAAAGCTTCAATAGTCGATAACCAAACTGGGATTTTCAAATAACATTGTCTTTTAATCTTCTCCCAATTTAATCACAAACACTCCCGTATATGATGTCTTCTAAAATAGCCCTGTGTTTTAGTTCCCTTGTACCATAGAAAAGCATGCCATCCCAACAGCAAATCATGTCCTTCTAGTGTCAACAATCTGGTCTTTCTTAATGTTATCCATTCCTTAGCCCAGTGATCCCCAACCTTTTTGGCGCGTGGCCCGGTACCGGCATCAGCTGGGCGCCGCTGGCCCGGTACCGGCATCAACTGGCGCGCTATTTTTTGATGAAAAGCTGCCGGTGAGCTTTCTACCCGGAAAAGCTCACCGGAAGCACTTTTTACCAAAAAGATGGCGGCGCCCAGCAACCAGCGGCCCGGTAAGACTTGTTCCGCGGACCGGTACCGGTCCACGGACCGGCGGTTGGGGACCCCTGCCTTAGCCCACATCAAATTTGCAGCTTGATAGTACAACTCCCAATTAGGCAGACCAAATCCTCCTCTAATTCTAGCATCGTGTAAAAGTTTTAACTTTATTCTCGCGTTCTTGCCTTGCCATGTATACTTCAGGACAATTTTATTTAAGTCTTCAAAATAGTCTTTTCCAAGCCTAATTGGTATTGTTTGAAACAAGTACAAAATTCTGGGTAGGATATTCATCTTGATTGTTGAGATTCTCCCTATTAATGACAATTGTAGGTTTTCCCATTTCATCAAGTCTAACGCTATCTGTTGTTTGAGTTTAATGTAATTATTCTCTTTTAATGTACTACATCTTGGTGTCAAGTGTATCCCCAAATACTTAACCTTATTCGTGACTTGAATTTTCAATGGATCTGCCAGTTCTCTTTGTCTTATTAACATATTCTTTGTCAAAATCTTTGTTTTATCTTTGTTTATTTTCAAACCAGCCACCTCACCATAAGTCTCTTATCTTTTCCAATAATTTTGGAGCTGTTTCTAAGGGGTCTTCCAGAATAAAGGCCAAATCATCCGCAAAGGCTTGCAATTTAAATTCTTCCTTTTTGATTTTCATTCCTTTTATACCTTTATCATCTCTAACATTTCTATTCAACACTTCCAAAGTTAATACAAATAGCAAAGGTGATAGTGGGCATCCTTTTCTTGTACCTTTTCTTATATTAATAGAATCTGTGAATTCTCCCTCTATCATTACCTTTGCCGTTTGCTTATAAATTTTTGTATTGGCTTTTGAAGTTGGCAACGTGACCAGATTTGTTTTTCCGCCAAAGTGATCTCTTTTTGGATTGAAGTTTCCTTATTGTTATGGGTAATCTGTTTTTTTTTTGGTGGGGGGAGTTGTTATTGGTACATATAGTTTGATGATTCTTTTGACTTCAAGTTAAAATATGTTGTAATGGTCTTCAACAGTATTGCATCCAGTGAATAGAGATTGCCAATCAAGGGATGAGAGATCGTTGTCTATAAGATCATAGTTGCCTTTTTTGAAGTTATAATTGGGGATTATGTTGTGATTATTTTTGTATGGGCGTATGTTGAGACAAAAGTCAATCATGCTGTGGTCGCTGTTGGAAAAGGGTTCTTTAGTTTGTATTCTGTAAATTAAATTCAAACTATTGCACAAGATGAGATTGAGGCAGTTGTTAAGTCTAGTATTGTTGGTTACTAGTTGTTCCAGTCCCAGATTTGTAACAGCATTGTAGAAGGTTGCATGTATGGGTTCAGTTGTACATTCATTTAGGGTCCAGTTAATATGAGGTAGATTGAAGTCACCAAGAAAGATAAAAGCGTGTGGGCAGGATGTTGCCCATGTTAGTAGTGAATTTAGCTTGTTTACATATTCGATGTCATAATCAGGTGCCCTGTAACATAGTAAAAATCAAAATGTGATATTTAAGGACAGTTCACAGACAATGGTCTCAGGAAGAGCAAGCTCCTGGGTAACTTGGATGTTTTTTAGATGTAGGGACTTTTTATAAAAGATAGCAACACCACCTCCTCAACGGATTTCACAATCTGATCGGTAAACGTGATAGTTTCTTACTGTGGTAATGGAGTCAGGAAGAGATGCATTGAGCCATGTTTCACAGACAAATATGATGTCGAATTTAGCCATATTTAGTAAGAGGAGAAATTCAGGTATTTCATTCACAAGGCTTCTTGCTAGCTTGCATTTAAGGCCAGCTGTAGTTGGAATTGAGGTAGTTAGGGGCATGCGTGCCTAGTCTTGGGTGATGGTGGAGTGGTTGAAGTAGGGTTGTGGTTGAAGGTTTTTTTTTTTGAAACAAATTTTATTAGTTTTAAAGACAAACAAACCATCATTAACCATTGAGTACATAAAACCTCTTTCCATTATAAATTTTTACAAGTCGAATAAAACATTATTTTATACAACATAATTCTATTTTACCCCATTTCCATATGGACATATAAATATCTTTTAGCAAATTTCTCATTATTTCTCTTTACTCTTATTCAATTTCATTATTATTATTATTATTTCTATATTTATCCACTTTATAGTCATCATCTTCATTTCTCTCTGACTTGTTTACCGTTATTCTCATCCAACATTCCTCCAAGGTTTTATTAATTCTCAAACAAACATAAACACACAAAACACAAAAACATAAAACTTCTTTTTAGAAAGTAGCTTGGCCCCAGATTACCTCTCTTTATATGGACTTCAATTAAATTTATGCTCATCTTATATACCATTACCTATCTTATTTACCATTCTATATCTTCTATATAGCTTCTCCCCGCTTTTCACTCTTCTTAATTCTATTTTATTTATTTCATTTTAATTTAAATCATTATACTTGTATCTTTTGTCCATTCTTTCCAAATTATCCATTTATCTCATTCCCTATAGTAAAAAAAAAGGATTTCTCCTGGAATCACTAATCAGAGTATGATGCCTTTCTATCATTCCCCTAAATTAACATTTAAAATAACGCCTAGTACCCGAACTGCTTCTGCTTAGTACATTCTACCTACTAACTTTAAAAAAAAAGAAAAAATAATAAATCCAAAATGATTAAATACATAATTAGATAATAAATCTAGATATTAAATCTTGTAACATTCCAATTATCTATTTCAAAGACAAATGCTACAGTAATAAGTTTATAATAACATCAACACAATAGTCAATTAAACTCTTTAATTAAACTCAATATTTTAGACATTCCCTTTAATGTTTTGTTAAATTTTAAAGTCTATCATTACTAAACATTTCAATATTTTAATTTTATTAATTCTTATAACATTCTAATTTTCTATTTCTAATACAAGTACTACAATACCATCTTATGTAGCTTGCAGAATCCTCTTTTTTTAAAAAAAATTATACATTACCCTTTATCCCTAAAAAAAATTCCTTTTTTCCCATTTTGTTTCATATCTATTCCTTTTTCCCCATCTTGTTTCATATCTTTGTGGCTTTTCCCCCCCTTTTCCCTTCCTTTCTTATCCCACCTGGCCTTTTTACCCCCCCCCAACCTCTCCTAACCTCCGCCTTTTTAGCTTCCCCTCTCTGTTGTATTCCTTTTTTCTTTTGCTTTCTAACATTATGTTGATTTTGCATCTTATTTTTCTCTTTCTTGGGTGTTTTTTTAAGTCTTAAGTTCTTCATTTTCCTTCCTCTCTTTCTCCTTTCTTTCTTAATTAAACTTTTGGATTCATTAAAGATGGCATCTTCTTCTTCTTCTTCTGCTTCCTCCATCTGTTGTTGTGTTTGCTGATAAATAGCAAGCGCCATTTCTAAAAAATGAAAGGCTTCTTTCACAGCATCCTTGCCTTCTTTCTTTATTTTTCCATATTCCTTTCTAAGTTCATCAACAGGTAAAGCCATTGTAAACCTTTTCTTTTCTTTTCTTCCCCTTCTTCTTAAAACAACCAAGATGCTTCAAAGGTTAGAACAGTTCCCCAAAGTCCCAGAGTCATCAATCAGTCCAAACAAAGCACAAAGTTCTCACTTTCTCTTCCTGGGGTAATATCAATAAAAAGAAGGAAAAAAAAGCCCAATCTGTATTTTAGAGCCTTGTTGCAATTAATTTCTAGTCTCAAAGTCTTCAAGGCATCTCCTCCAACAAAATCTTGATATTTTTTTTTGTCCTCTCCCTTCCCACTTATAACAAAGAGCCAAGTTTTTACCTTCTATAAAAAGACAGGTTTCACAATGTCCATTTGTTGATTCCGTAGGGAAGAAGAGTAAACTTTCCCTTTCAGCACCTTAAATTCGCCGCTTGAAAGTCTCCTCTGGAAACAAAATATCATTCAAAAAGTCATGGTTTTCAGGATGTTAGGTATATGTTAAAGTCCTGGGTCAGCCAAAAAAAACCTTTCTCTTCCAAACTTTCTCCCTCTTCCTCCTGCGCAGTCTTACCCAGTTGCTGGCTTCTTTGTGGCGGCCATTACAGACCGCCGTCCACCGTCTTGAGAAAAGGGGGTTTTGCCGGCTGGGGAGGGGGTCTGCGACACCCCTCAAACCCCTCTCCGGCTCCCCCTATCTTCGGCTGCCTCTACGGGGCAGCCTTAGCCTCCAGACCCGTCGGGATCGGAGGCACCAAGACGGCTAGCGCCGCAGGGATTGCACAGGATAGCGAATCCCTGCTGCCGCCGAAGCCCGACAAACCGGAAGTCCAGGGTTGTGGTTGAAGGTTAAAGCTAAGTTATGGGTTGTGTGACTTACTTTTTTATTTTTTATTTATTTTTTATTAAATATTTTTTATTTTTTTAGACAGATAAATAAAAATATCTTTGGTTTAAAGTCAATGTGTTGTTTTATCATTTTTTCCAGCCATGTGTGGATCTCAGTCCAATCTTTTAGCTTCTGCACACATCCACCACATATGGTAATATGAACCCGGTATCTGATGACATTTCCAACATTTTTCCGATTTGTTCTTGAACATTCTCGCAATTCTCGTCAGGGGTAGATGCCACCTGTAAAACATCTTATACAGATTTTCTTTATATGCAGTTGACATTAATTGTGTGACTTACTTTTGATACAGTCAGCACGGTAGTCAATGTACAGGTCCTTCTCTCCATTGTCTAGACGTTTCTTGAGTTCTGTGTGGAGTACACGGGAGCAGGCACGTTGCTGTACAGTTAGGTCAAGGCGAGAACAGAGGTTCTTATGGTTGGTGTTGCTTTTGGCGAGTGAATTTATAGTATAAATGAATTTACGTTTGCTTGATTCATTTTTGCAAATGACCCTGCAGAAGCGTGGGGCCACAGAGCCGTCTCTGTTTTTGAGCTCTCGGCCAATGTGGGAAATGTCAAGTATTTTCATCAGGGGAGATGGTTGATGCTTGATAATCACTGAAGAGGCAGGGGTGGGATTCAAATTTTTTAACAACCGGTTCTGTGGGTGTGGCTAAGTTGGTGGGCGGGCTTGGTCATGTGACTGGGTGGGCGTGGCTTGGTGGTCATGTTATTAGCTGGGCATGGCCAACTCAATATCACTCACATTGAGGCACGCATCTCCTCGCCTGACCTCTCATGACTGTGGGAATGCTGCAACAGTCGTAAGTGTGAAAAATGGTCATAAGTCACTTTTTTCAGTGCCATTGTAACTTTGAATGTCACTCCACACAAGCAAAGTACCAGCAAAGGAGGGGAAAAAAACTCCAGAGAAGTTCCTGAGATAGGAAGGCTAGTCCTGCCAAGAATGTAATAAGGGTTAACGGAGAGGCAGTTTCTGTAAGGAACACCAGAATGTTTCCTTCCTGCTTTTCTTACAGGATTAGCCCAGTAATTTCTTCTAACACCCAGTTCTCCAATCTGCTTAGAATGTTAACAACCGGTTCTAGCGAATAGGTGCGAACTGGTAGAAGCCCACCATGCCGCCTCAAGTCTGCCTGTGGTGGGCCCCTCCCCCTCCGCTCCCCCTGGCAGCTGCCAGCTTCCTCTGTGCCAGCCTCTCTGCACCCCTTATCTGGTGGTGCTGGGACTCCTCCCCACCTCTGCCAGCCTCCTGCACCCCTGGGAGCGAAGAGCCGGGGGGGGGGTCCTCACAGCCCCACGGCCCACAAAAACACCAGGAGGCATTGCCTGGCATTGCGTGCAGCACCATCAGCGTTTTTTTAAGAAGGGGGCAGCCTGGGCCTCTCCTACTTAAAGGAAGCAGGTTTCCTCTTCTGGGTCAAGGCCATTTCTTCCCTATGTGACAACTAGCTCTTTCGGCAACTACTCCGCAACAGAGACCTTATCCTGGAAATCCTTGAATGCAGAGTTTACAGGAAGACACTAACGCAGCTGGGTAGGAGCAACGCAGCCCACACATCTTGCCCCTTGGATTGTTATCTGGACTTGATGGTTTCTGCGGTTCAAATCTCACCCCCCCCAATCCAGGCCTTTGCTTGACCACTCGGCTGACCTCGCTCGGAATGCATTGTGTTTGGGTGCCCCACCAAAGGACTTGCCCTGCCCCCTTAATGCATGCTGCTTGCTTTGCCTGAATTATTCGGGGAGGTGGTGGTACCATGTTTCTCATATAATAAGGCCGGGTCTTATTTTTTTTTGAGCCCCGAAAAAAATGGCTAGGCTGTCTTTTCGGGGGTGACTTAATTCCCCCCCCCCGGCATCTTTGGGCGGGCCGGCGGCGACGGCTTGGATGTTGACCTTGGCGTTGGTGGGGCACTTCGTATCGGGGTCAACGCAGGCAGCACCATATCCGGGTGTGCAACAAAAGTACTTCCTAACAGCAAGCCTCCCCCATTCCCCCCCATTCCGCATGTTTTAATATAGGCCTTAATCTGGGGGGAGGGGCTTAATTTCATTTCATGCCTATAAAACATACTGGGACTTCCTATTGGGGGAGGCCGTATTGTTGGAGAAACAGGGTATTTTGGGGTGGGCAAAGGAGCCCCCCTGCCAAGCACAAAGTCTCTCTTTCTCTCTCTAGATCAGGGATCAGGCTCTTATCGATACACTCCAAACTGGGGGGGGGGCTGACTTTGGAGGCTCCAGGAGGAAGGAGGAGGACGGTCCCTTTTGGGAACCTTGGGCTGCTTTGAGGTTTAAATGGCAGATTCAGCCGACTTCCCTCCCTCCCTCTATTTCCTTTCTTTTCTCTCTCTCCCTCCCTCCCTTTTTCCTTTCTATTCTCTCCCACCCTCCCTTTTACCTTTCTTTTCATCCTCTCTTTTCCTTTTTCTCTCTCTCCTTTTCCTTTTTGTATCTCCCTCCCTTCTTCCTTTTTCTCCTCCCTCCCTTTTTCCTTTCTTTTCTCTCCCTCCATCCCTTTTCCCTTCTTTTCTCTCCCTCCCTTTCCCCTTCTTTTCTCCCTCCCTCCCTTTTCTCTCCCTCCCTCCCTTTTCCCTTCTTTTTTCTCCCCCCTCACTTTTCCCTTTTCTCTTCCTCCCTTTTCACTTCTTTTCTCCCTCCCTACCTTTTCTCTCCCTCCCTCCCGTTTCTCTCCCCCTCCCTTTTCTGTCCCTCCCTCCCTTTTCCCTTCTTTTTTCTCCCTCCCTCCCTTTTCCTTTCTTTTCTCTCCCTCCCTCCCTTTTCCCTTCTTTTCTCCCTCCCATCCTTTTCCCTTTTCTCTCCCTCCCTCCCTTTTCCTTTTTCTCCCTCCTCTCTTCTTATCTCTCTCTCCCTCCCTCCCTTTTTCCTTTCTTTTCTCTCCCTCCCTTTTTCCTTTCTTTTCTCCCTCCCTTTTCTTTTTTTCTCTTTCCTTGTCTCCCTCCCTTTTTCCTTTCTTTTTCATCCTCTCTTTTCCTCTTTTCTCTCTCCTTTTCCTTTCTTTTCTCTCCCTCCCTCCTTTCCCTTCTTTTCTCTCTGTCCCTCCCTTTTCCTTTTTCTCTCTCCCTCCCTTCTTTTCTCTCCCTCCCTTTTTCCTTTCTTTTCTCTCCCTCCCTTTTCCTTTATTCTCTCCCTCCCTCCCTTTTCTTTTTTTTCTCTTTCCTTATCTCCCTCCCTCCCTTTTTCCTTTCTTTTCATCCTCTCTTTTCCTTTTCTCTCTCTCTCCTTTTCCTTTCTTTTCTCCTTCCCTCCCTTTTTCTCTCCTTTTCCTTTTTCTCCCTGCCTCCTTTTCCTTTTTGTCTCTCCCTCCCTTCTTCCTTTTTCTCCTCCCTCCCTTTTCCCTTTCTCTCCCTCCCTTTTCCCTTCTTTTCTCCCTCCCTCCCTTTTTCCTTTCTTTTCTCTCCCTCCCTTTTCCTTTCATTTCTCCCTCCCTCCCTTTTCCTTCCTTAATTTTCATGGTCCAACTCTGCCCTTTTCATCCCAGTTTCATGGTGGGCAACACCCATTCAGCAAGGAGACGTAATGGTGTAGCCACTGGATGCAGATATTTGCTTGTTATGATACAAGAGTGTTGCGTTGGTCTGGCGTGAGTGAGCAAAGAGATGGGATTCCCCTGCTTCCTCCCTAAAATATTTTTAAATAAATACTTTTCTTCCTCATCTGAATGATTGGACTTCAGGGGACATGATTGTAGATGACCAGGGAGAAAAAAGGGAAGATTACCGAGTTTATGCAGGAATCCTCAGATTTAGCTTTGCTTTCGCTGTGACCACTTGGCTTTAGTGAAAGCATACCTTTTACTGGATGCAACTCGACTGCAAATGGAGATGAGTCTTTCTTTCCTGAAGGTCCAAGCTGGGCTGGGCCTGATAACCGCTCACCTGCTTGGCTGCAATGTCTTCTCTTTGGCTGTGGGTGGTTCTCTTGTGGGTGTCCATGCATCTGGGAAGGGTGAGGAGACAGGAGATATCGGAATATCTCGGCTGAGCCCAGGAGTTTCTGGATAAAGCCACTTGCCACTCATTGCCTCTTCCTTCTTCTTCTGAAAACATCGCCAGAAATCTCAAAAGGCGAACAGTAACAATGATTTGGGTCTTATTAACCAGAGCTGGGGAGGAGAGAGATGACTGGAGAATATTGGAGGGCCTCTTCTAGAGGAAAGGATGAAAACAAACAAACAGAAAGAAAAGTGAAAGCTTTCAGGCTTTCTTCCGCCCACCTCCTCATTTGTGGCCCAAAATGTTTTCATCATCAACGTTTGCTAGGCGAGGCCCTTTTGGCACCCGAGGGACCCCCACAGTTGCATTCAGCAGGCAACTTGAAGAAGAAGAGGGTGTAAGTCCATCAATGGGGATTGGACAGCCACTTGTCTGACATGGTATAGGACAGGGGTGGGATTCAATTGTTTTAACAACCAGTTCTGTGGGCATGGCTGGGTGGGCGTGGCTTCTTCTTTGCAGCACCCTCCTTGTTTTTGGGCCTCCTGGACCTCAGGGAAGCCTCCTGGGGGGCGTTTTTGCTCCCAGAAGTCTTCCCTGGGGCCCAAGAAGGCACAAAATGGAGCACAGGGTGGGGCGCGCAGCATACATACATATCCCACACGCCCTTTTGCTTCCTGGGCCTCAGGGAAGTGTCCTGGGCAAAGCAGTAAGACAGCGAGGGGGATCCCGGCACAGCTGATCATCGGGAAGGGAAAAAGAACCTGAAGATTCCTTCAGGAGTGACTGGGTGGGGAAGGATGCAGTCAGTGATGTCGGGCAGGCGCAATAAGGACTGACTGGGAGGGGAGGGTGGAGAGGGGCGGGGCCAGCCAGGGGCACGATTTGCCAGCTCTCCGAACTGTGCAGAATCATAACAACCAGTTCTATAGAACTGGTCCGAACTGGTAGAATCCCACCTCTGCTATAGGGTCTCCTGCTTGAGCAGGGGGTTGGACTAGAAGACCTCCGAGGTCCCTTCGAGCTCTATTCTGATTGGTTAATAAAGGGCCAAGTCCAGCAAAAGGAGCTGGAGACTCACCGAGAATTCCAATCCCATCAAGGAGTGTCCAGAAGATTCCACGGCTTTGATCCCCAACCTGTGTCCCCAGAGCATGTACAGTCTTCCCTCTCCTAAAGATAGGATTTCTCCTCCTCTCTTCTACAACCCAACGCCTGGCTCTTAACACAGCAATGGCAGAGCCAGGAGCAAAAAAGAAGGAAGGAAGGAAGGAAGGAAGGAAGGAAGGAAGGAAGGAAGGAAGGAAGGAAGGAAGGAAGGAAGGAAGGAAGGAAGGAAGGAAGGAAGGAAGGAAGGAAAGAAAGAAAGAAAGAAAGAAAGAAAGAAAGAAAGAAAGAAAGAAAGAAAGAAAGAAAGAAAGAAAGAAAGAAAGAAAGAAAGAGGAAAGAGCACAGTCCCACCTAAAAGTCTCAACCAGAATTCCTCTCGTTCCTGACGTTTTCTTTTGCACAAAATGTTCCCTTTCCTTCCTTCTCTTTATTTATATTTGTATCCCTTTCATTCTACCACACAACACACACAACACACACACACCCCTCTGTTCTTACCTTCTGTTCCCGGGCTTGCTTTTTTCTAGTCATCTTGTGCAACTTATGTACTTTCTTGGTGTTAAATTCAGTAAACTTGGAGGCAAATACCCATAGATTCCTGAAAGGAGGTGAACAGCTATTTTAATTTTCTCTTTTTAGGAGCTGGGCCAGAAGCCCAGACTTTTCATGCAGGAGGAAAGAGATGCCCCAAAGAAGCAGTGATGGAGAGATGCTTTCTTCTGGGGCCCAAAAGTTCCCTCTTACACAAAAATGTCTTACTTCAAACTTGAGTGATGAAGACTCCCAAGATAAAGTCTGCAGAGTTTGATGCAAGCATGGCATGACCAGTCTGCTACTTTTCTTGACCACTGCAAATGCCGGTATTGTGGTTTTCTAGGGGTTTGGACTAAAATGTGGATTTTGTTTTTAACACTCATATTTAAGAACATATTTCCACACAGGGGAATTCAACAATTGGAGACGGCATCTCATTTGAGGCATTGCAGCAGGTATTCAAGGGGAGTTGGACTGTTTGCTTGTGGCTATGTAGAGATTCTAGGCGATTCCTCTTTTAACTCCATCCCCAGGTTCTGCCTCTTCTTCCCCTAGACCTCCAAACTCAAAAAGACTCCTGACTCGCAAATCTGACTGGAACATCTGGACAAGAGAGAGGGTGGAGGGAGAGAGGGAGGGAGGGAGAATGTCAGGTGGTGCTCCATTCAAAATTCAAGAAAGAAAAACTTAGACTCTTTAGATTAGAGCAAAGATGTCTTTTACTGAAAGTGAAGTGGTAGCATCGAATAGAATTCTGAATCTAAGAAATTAGGCGCGCAGATCACATATACAAAGTGTTGGAAACGTTCCCACCCCTCATAGTCCAAATGAGTCTCCCAAGTAAAAGTTGTGAATAGGATCATGTGAGCATCTTCAGATGGTGATGAAGCCTCTGTCGGTTGACCTTGACATATTTTGATAAAGATTTGCAGATGCGCAGAGAAAAGAAAGCTAGACGAGGAATAGAAACTTAAGAGCAAGAATTTATACTCCCCCCCCCACTTCTCATTTACACAACACAGGAATGTAACACCTCCAGCTCTCTTCCCAGACATATCCCCTCCCCCCGTAACTTATGGCAGACAAAAGATGCAAAGCAGTAGAAAAGATCTTGAAGGCTGACATTCGGCCCTCCTAGAAAAAAAGACGTTAGTCCTGTAAGAGATAATAACATAAAAGACACTGGTTAATAATCATATACATTTCTAGGGTTTATCAGGATACTTTGTGCGAAAGTCTTTGATCAGCTTAAGGGCTCTAACATCCTTCTCATTTACCCACTCAGCTTGGGAAGATGGGAAATGTTTCCAAGCAACGAGGTATTGGAGACGACCCCTCCATTTACGAGAGTCCAAAATCTCTTTAACTTCAAAATGTTGTTCACCCTCAATCAGCAATGGTATAGGAGGATCAGTCTGGGTTGGTCTCAAACCAGAAGTGTGTTCAGGTTTCAACAAGCTAACATGGAAAACCGGGTGAATTCGTCGCCGAGTTTTTGGTAATGTCAATTGGACTGTCACAGGATTTACGATCCGTTCAATTGTGAAAGGACCTACATACTTAAGACCAAGTTTCTTCAACTTTTGAGTGGTTTGTAAATATTTGGTGGACAGGAAAACTTTGTCACCCACTTGATAGGTCTTCTGTGGAGTTCTCTTTTTGTCTGCAAACTTCTTATGAGATTGATGTGCGTCATCTAATGCTTTACGGGCAACTGGCCAGTTAAGTTGGAGTTGAGATATCCATTTGTCTAGCAACTGGATGTTAGGTCTTTCACGAGGAAGCTCAGGTATGGGTACAAAGTCTTGTCCCGATGCCACTTTAAAGGGGGTGAACCCAGTACTACTATGGACAGAATTGTTGTATGCCACCTCGGCAAATGGCAGTAAGTCAGCCCAATTATCCTGTTGATAAATTATGTAACATCTGAAGTATTGTTCTAACACTGCGTTAGTCCTCTCACAGGCCCCATTAGTTTGGGGATGGTGGGCGGAGCTTAAGCCCTGGGCGGAGCCTATTAACTTCAGGAATTCCCTCCAAAAGTTCGAGGTGAATTGAACCCCTCGGTCAGAAATTATACGTTCAGGAATGCCATGCAGTCTATAGATATGTAGTATGAATAGTTTAGCCAACGATTTTGCCGAGGGAATCTTAGAGCAAGGTATGAAATGCGCTTGTTTGGAGAACAAATCAGTTACTACCCAAATAACCGTGTGTCCAGTGCTCTCGGGTAACTCTACTATAAAGTCCATAGAGATTTCCTTCCACGGAGCTGTTGGCCTGGCCACATTTTGTAACAGACCTGCTGGCTTACCAGGAGGCCTTTTTGCTGATGCGCAAACTGAGCAGCTAGCTACATAATTTTCAATGTCCTTTTTCAACGAAGGCCACCAGAATTGTCGCTTAACAAGGTGTAAGGTCTTCACGAATCCAAAGTGACCAGCCGCTTTAGAGTCATAGGCCTGTTGCAATATTTGGCTCCTCAAGGTTTCTGGTACATACAACTTTTCCCCCATCCAGGCCAACCCATCTCTAATTGTACAGTTATTTGAATGAGTCAGGAATCATTCATCCAATTTTAGGGCCTCCTTCAATTGCGCCGTCAAATCATTCGATAAATCCACCTCTTGTTTCTTCTTCTGGGCTCGAGTAACCACCGGGGCGGCTAATTGTTTGGTTGAAACAATCGGTCATATCACTTCCTGACGGACACTGTTAGATTGAGGCAGTCTAGACAAAGCATCCACCATAAATTTTCTTCCCCCCGGGATGTACTTCAGTGAAAAGTTGAACCGCTTAAAATACTGGGCCCACCTAACTTGTTTAGGAGACAATTTGCGAGGCGTTTTTAAGGCCTCCAAATTCTTATGGTCAGTCCATACCTCAAACGGGTGTTTTGCTCCTTCCAAGAAATGTCTCCACGTCAATAGGGCCCAGCGAACTGCAAACGCTTCCTTCTCCCAGATGGCCCACCTCCTTTCAGTTTCAGTCAGTTTGCGGGAGGTGTAGGCACAGGGTTGTAAAGTTCCTTTCTCATTGATTTGAAGTAATACCGCTCCAACGGCCACATCACTTGCATCGGCTTGGATTACGAAAGGGGTATCCATGTCCGGGTGTACTGGTTCTGCAGCGAACAGTTGTTTCAGCTTTTCAAAGGCGGCTTGGCATTCCATGGTCCACTCCAGCGGTTTGCTAGGCTTTGGTTTCGCCTCCCCCTTAGCTTTTAAGAGATTGGTGATAGGCATTGCTATCTTAGCAAAAGACGGGATGAATTGCCGGTAAAAGTTGGCAAATCCCAAGAAGCTTTGAAGTTGTTTTCGGGTGCACGGTGGGGCCCACTCCAACACAGCCCGCACCTTCCCTGGATCCATTTCAATGCCCTCGTGTGAAATGCGATACCCCAAATAGTCGATTTTCTCTTGATGGAATTCACATTTGGACAATTTAGCATACAATTTAGCGGCTCGCAGTTTCTGTAGCACTGAACACACCAGTTTCACATGTTCATCCCAAGTTTCCATGTAGATAAGGATGTCATCAAGGTAAACCAAAAACCCCTTGTATAAATGTTCATGTAACACCTGATTGATCATCTGCATGAATACGGCTGGAGCCCCTTGTAGACCAAATGGGAGAACGTTGAACTGGAAACAATCCATTGGGCAGTTAAAAGCGGTTTTCCACTCATCTCCTTCTTTAATTCAAATTTGGTAGTACGCTTCCCTCAAGTCCAACTTCATGAAAATTTTCCCTTTAGCCAGGTGGGCTAGCATGTCCTTCATCAGGGGGAGGGGGTACACGTTTTCCATGGAAATTGCATTCAGGTTTCTATAGTCCACTACCAAACGTTTGGAGCCATCTTTCTTTTCACGGAACAGCACTGGGGCCGCTACCCGAGGTCTAGCGGGTTGGATGAAACCACGTTTCAAATTTTTTTCGATAAACGATCTCAGCTCTTCCAATTCCCGTGGTGTCATCGAATATAGCTTCGGTTTCGGGAGCGTCACCCCAGGCAAAAAAAATTTTTTTTTTTTGAAAACAATTTTATTGATTTTTAAAAACAAACAAAACAGACAAAACATAAAAGCATCCAACTTTCTTTCATAAATATACAAGTAAAATTTCAATACTACAATCTGTTGACCGATGAGGGGGAAGCTCATCTGAAGCCTTTTCACTGAACACTTCCTTTAAGTCCCAATATTCTTTCGGAATTTTTTCCTCCCCCTTCAAGTCCTCGGTACCTGTGGGGGCTAGCTCAACCAGATTCTGAAGCTTCTGCTGGGATCGCCCCTCCCTTTCCAGTTGCTGATTGGTGCATATGCGCAACGACTCCTTCCTCCAGTTCACATGGGGGTTCCACTTCTGAAGCTAGGGCAATCCCAGAATTAATGGTTGCTCCATCACAGGGGCCACAATAAAACACAGAGTCTCTTTATGTCCCCCCCCCCATGGTCATATCTAGGGGTTCTGTTATGAAACGTGCAGGGCCACTGATCCATCCAATTGGCAAAAGGCTATGGGCGTTTCTAAAGTTTTCAGTCGGATGCCCATTTCCTCAACTACTCTCATGTTGATTACACACCTCATGCACCCAGAGTCCAGCAAGGCTAGCATCTCCCCTTCGGCCCCTGAAGTGGGTACCCTCAATTTTACTGGAATGGTCATGGGGCCCTTGTTTGGACTTACCAGGAAGTCATCTTCCGAGTCAGATTCACTCTCTTCAGGGGAGGTCGGAGGTCCCAGTTCCTCTCCTCCCGGAGGGGTGACCTCTACAATCTCCCCCGTCTTTAGTGTGGTTTCGCAAGGCTTGGCTGGGGGGTTTTCAGGCTTCCTCCCTCCTTTTGACACCCCCTTTGGATCCAGCTTGGCCCTGCAGTCCGCAATCTGGTGGCCCTCCTTCCCACACTGAAAACAGGCAGTGGATTTGGGTCTTGCCATCACTCCTCCATTCGGGGGCTTTGGGGCCTCTTGGAAACATGGGGGGGAAGGCTTGCTCCACCCAGAGCCCCCCCGGCATCTGCTTCGGGTCAAGTCTATTTCCACTTCCTCTGCCAGCAAGTACCACATCTGCAAATCATTGGGGTCCCTTCTGGAGATGCATCTCTGGTATACGTCTTCATTTAGACCATCTTTATATGCTTCTATCAGGGCTCCCTGGGACCAGCCTCGGATATGGCATGCCAGCTGTCTAAACTCTTGGGTGTAGTCGGCCACTGACCTCCTCCCTTGATTTATGGTTTTCATCCTGATCCTGGCCTTTCGCTCCGCCAGTGGGTCCTCAAATCTTGCCCGCAGCGCAGTCATGAATACGTTATAGTTCAGCAGTTGGGGGGAGTTATCATTATACAAAGTCACCATCCACTCTGCAGCTATTCCCTCCAGGGCCCTGGTAACACATCTCACTTTGGCTGCTTCTGAGGTGAACTCCTCCCCGTAGTCTTCCATATAGCTCCAAACTTGTGCTAGGAAGAAACCCTAGTCTTTGGGATTCCCCCCAAATTTCACTTCTAATGGAGGCAGCTTGAGGACTCTGCGTCTTCAAGGGATCACACCCACCGCTGGGGCCCCCGGGGCTGCAGCTGGCTGCTGCGCTGGCGTAGGCTGAATTAGGGGGGGGGCAGCTTGGCTGTCTCTGGCTAAACTTTTCCCCCCTTCCCCTTCATACCTTGGAGCGGCGTGGGGCTGTCCGAAGGCTTCATTTAGGAGCTGCCTGGCTTGATCCAGTAATAATTCTCTCTTCTCCCTCTCTTTCCATGGTGGCTCCTCTCTCCCACGCCGTCGGGAAATGGTAATTCCAGGAGGGGGGGCTCTTCTGGATCCCTCCAGGCAACACCCAACGACCATCTGGGCTTCTCAGCTGGAACCTCTTCCAACGTAAGGTCGGCTAGCAATTCAGCTGCTGGCACCTCCGGCATCAGTAACGACTGCCCCCCCACAGCTTCCAGATCCTCCTGATCGCTAGCTGAAGATGACATGATATCAAACCCCCTCGGAAGAAAACTGGATATTTTCTCCGGGTGGGCTGGTGGTGAGATTCAGAATAATGTCAGGTGGTGCTCCATTCAAAATTTAAGAAAGAAAAACTTAGACTCTTTAGATTAGAGCAAAGAAATCTTTTACTGAAAGTGAAGTGGTAGCATCGAATAGAATTCTGAATCTAAGAAATTAGGCGCACAGATCACATATACAAAGTGTTGGAAACATTCCCACCCCTCATAGTTCAAATGAGTCTCCCAAGTAAAAGTTGTGAATAGAATCATGTGAGCATCTTCAGGTGGTGATGAAGCCTCTGTCGGTTGACCTTGACATATTTTGATAAAGATTTGCAGCTGCGCAGAGAAAAGAAAGCTAGACAAGGAATAGAAACTTAAGAGCAAGAATTTATACTCCCCCCCACTTCTCATTTACACAACACAGGAATGTAACACCTCCAGCTCTCTTCCCAGACATATCCCCTCCCCCCGTTACTTATGGCAGCCAAAAGATGCAAAGCAGTAGAAAAGATTTTGAAGGCTGACAAGAGAGATTGCAGAATTGGTGGGCAGGCAAATCACCGTCTCCATTCTTCTTCCTGTTCAGGGTATATTTTCAAACATTCAGCCATGTGGTCTCCTACCTTAAGCAGGCAACTCCGACTTTGCTCCAGCTGCTCTTCCTCTCTAATGGCTTTTTTTCTGGCTCATTCAGATGCTTCAGGGACTTCTTCACTGGGCTCATCAGCTCTTTGCACTTGGGAGACAGAAAAAGCAAAGCTCCATGTGAGTCGCACATCAGAAGGAAGGCGAGGAAAGGGAGACCCCGATTGAGGCAACCTTTTGAGGCTAGGGGCCCATTTGAATCTGGGGGAGGGGATCTGCTGTGGGCACCCTCTCAAAATGGCATCCAGAGGAGTCTTCCCCGTTCCCAAGACAAGTCACCAGGCTACAGAGAGGACAACGTTGGAGTGGGAGGTTCCACTCTTGTAAAGCAGACTCTCTCTTTTCATCCCATTCTCAGAAGATCTACAAGTCTCCTGTGTTAGAGGTAAAATGGTTGCGGGAAAAGTCCTTTTCCGTTGAGATGAACCTGCCAGGGACCGTGTTTCGCTTTCCAGCATGTCAGCCACCTTAACTGAGGAGGGGAAGAAAGCGAGAGGGCGAAGGAACCTGAGGTGTATCCAGAGAAACACCTGGAGCCACACGGTCTCCAGCCCCAGTTGGCTGGGCAAGTACAAGCAAGCAAAAGCGATCCAGAGTTCAGGATGGGATTTAACGCTCATCTGGGGAGGCCCTAAAATCTTGGAGACGGTGCAAGAGGTTCCCCACTTTTCTTGAGGTGAATTCATTCAGGTGGAGGAAGGGAGCTTTTGTTTAGATCCAGAGGGACCAATCGTTTCATGAAAGAGGCAGCCCTCGACTTACAACCATGAAAAGCTACAGCGGCACTGAACCAAGTGACTTATGACCCTTATGGCCGTTGCAGCATCCTCCTGCCACTAAGAGATGGCAGGGGGGTGTTTGAGGTGCCGGCCCCACAGGCTCACCCCATTGACTGTTGCACTACTCCGAAACCGGTGCCTCGAATACGGTAGCACATTGGGAAATTAGAGCAAAGCCGCCGCGACCACATTCAAGGCATGCCTTCAAGTCTGGAATTCCTTCTCCTGCCCTGCCGAACTAATGACCTCCTCTTGCCTTGATTGGACTTCTAGTTACAGTGTTTGTTGACCACGTTTTGGTCTTGATTCTCTGCAGCCAAAGGCTGTTCCTGGGAGAGTTTTCCTCCAGCCCAGAAGGTAACCACGACATTGGGGGCAAAGTTGGAGCTAATAAAGGGACTCCTACTGATTATCTGACTGGGTTGCCTTTGGGCCACGCCCCTTTGTGTCATCATGGTTAAAAGGTGCAGGTTTGAATGTAGCCACTGGGGAAGAGACCGGGTTCAGTGGGTCGTGTGGATCTCACAAGAGTCAGTCGGGTGGGGTGGTAGTCCAATCCCAGGGGGCCCTGAGTTCCAGTCCTGCCTGGGGTGCCAAGCCAGCTAGGAGGCTCTGGACCAGCCGCTCTCTCAGAGCCCTGGGAAAGAGGCATTGGCAACTGCTTCTGAGCAGCTTCCCCTGGGGGCTTCCGGGCAACCTTCCTGCCCAGCTGGGCGAGGCTGAGGGGCCTCTCTGGGCCTGGCTTCTTCCTCGCTGGTCAAGCAGCCTCCAATGGGCTGGATTCGGAGAGGGTTTGGCAGGGGGCTGTGCTGTGAGGAGGGGGCACACAGGGGTCCTGCAGTGCCAGGGGGTCTGCAGGGGCTCTGCCCTCTCCCTAGTGAGGGCAGGGAGGGAGGGGGCCTGGCGGAGAGGTTGTTTCACTTCTGATGGCCATAAGAAACCAGGGTTCCTGCATTCTGCAAGCTAGCCAATGACTGAGGGTCTCTTCAGGGGTCTTTGTTCTTCCCCAAAATGGAGGCAGGACGTGGAGAGGGGCTGGTCTGCATCCGGGTTTTTCAGACTTGAGGAGGAATGGGAGGAAGTCCCTTCATCTTCAACTTCCAACTTTGGAAAATGCTGGTCTCCCTTCTTCCCTTTTGTGAGGCGTTAAAGCCCTGCACCAAGACTTGGCTAACTCACAGGTTGCTCAATCTATTTTCTTTTTTTCTCGGTCTCTCCCTCCCTCCCTCTCCCACTCTCCCTTCCCAGCAACCCCGGATTCCCCTTGGAAGATGGGGAGGAAGAGTGCCCCCTGTGGGAAGGGCGAGGCAGCACTCCAGCGGGACTCCAGTAGGGGGCGGCAGAGGCCTCGGAGCTAGCGGACTTCTGGCACCGTCAGGCAGCGCGAAGGGAAAGGATTTGGAGAAGGCGGGAGGGGGGGCTCCAGGCGCACTGCCAGCCGAGCCGTCGAAGAGAACAGTGCCCCTTTGGCTCGCTCCCTCCGGCGGCTCCTCTCCGGCCTTTCAGCGGTGCTTTGCCCCCCCCCCCCGCCCTGCCACGTTCCCCCTTGTTCCCGCCCTTTCTTCAAGGCCCCCCTGCTCCCCCAAGCATTTTCCTCCCCCGACCCCCCCGCAAATGGCAGCGCCCCCCCAGCTCCCCTCCCTGACAGACAGCCCAGCTCTCCCCCTTCTCCTTGCCTGCCTCGCTTCCTTGGCCCGGACCAGCCACCCCCTCCAGGGACCCCAAAATCCTCATTCCCCTCCTCCCCCCCGCCAAGACCCCTCACCGCTCCTCTCTGAGGGGAGCCGGAGCTCTCAGCCCTCCCCCGCACTCTTTCTCAGCGCCTGTCTGGGTAAAAGGCGCCTTTTCTTTTTTTCTTTTAAAGAAATTTTATTAATTTTCAATAAACAAACATACACAAGCAAAACACAAAACACGAAAACATAAAACTTCTTTTTGGAAAGCGGCTTGGTCCCGGGTTACATCTTTTGGTACAGACATAAATCAAGTTCATGCTCACTTTATATACCATTTCATATCTTATTTACCATTCTGTATTTTCTATATGGCTTCTCCCCTCTTTTCACTCTCTTAATTCTATTTTATTTATTTCATCTCAATTTAAATCATTATGTTATATCTTTTGTCCGTTCTGTTTCAATTATCTATTCTTCTTTTCTCATTAACACAATATTTCTCCTGTAATCACCGATTGAAGTATGATGCCTTTATATCTTTCCCCTAAATTTAACACTTAAAATAATATATAATTTTCATTCTGATTCTGCTTAGCACATTCTAAAGCTACATACTACATTTTAAAATAGAAAAATAATAAGTTTATAATATAATTAAAACAATAATCCATAGCAAATTAAACTCTATCATTAAATCTTAAGCATTTTACACATTCCCTTTAATATTTTATTAAATCATATAATGATCCAGTTTTCTAACATTGTTTCAAATAAAAATACAACAATACAGTCTTATGCACTTTTGCAGAATCTCTTTTGTAGTTATATTTTTACCCATTATCTCTGAAAAAATCCTGTTTCTTTACACCTTGTTTCAAACCTTTATAACTTCTCTTCCCTTTTTCTCTTCCTCTCTTCTCCGATCTAGTCTTTTTACCACCCCATCTCTTGATCTCCACCCTCTTAGTTTCCACTCTCTTCTGTATTTCTCTTTTCCGTTGCTTCCTGATATTGTATTGATTTTTCACCTTATTTTTCCCTTTTTTGGTTGTTTTTTTAAGTCTTAAATTCTCTATTCTCTTTCCCCTCTTTCCCTTTTCTTCCCCAACTAAAGTTGTTTGTTCATTAAAGATGGCTTCTTCTTCTTCATCCCAGCCTTCTTGATCTTGTAATTTCTGATAGGTAGAAATGGCCATTTCTAAGAAATGAAAAACAGTTCCAGAAGAGCCCTTCCCTTCTTGTTCCTCTTCTTTTAGCTTTTTAAATTCCATTTTCAGTTCTTCAACAGATAATGCCATTGTGAAAACTTTTTTAGACAACCCAAAAGTTTTTAATCTTTCAAATAATAATTTCAAAAAGTCCCAAAGTCACCAAGCAATCCAAATAAACACAAGCTGTTTCATTTAGCACTTTCTTCTTTTTAAACTTTCTCTTCCTGGGGTACAGTTCAATTGTAAAGTTCCAAAGTATATCTTTTAGAAGTCTTATTACAATTCAACTGTGATTTTATAAGCTCCAAGCAGCCTCCTCCAGCAAAGTCTTAATATTAATTCTGTACCTCTCCCTTCCCACTTATAGCAAAAATAATAATAATTTTTTTTTAATTCCAATGTTCAGAAATCTTTAATGTCCCCTTGGCTTTGATTTTCAAATTTAATTACCTTGATGCCAAAACGGGTTTTTCCAATTTCCACCTGCTATTTCCGTAGGGAAGGAGAGTGAGAGAAAACAAACTTTCCCTTTTAAACTTTCTTCCGCCGCTTTTTACGATCTTCTTTGGGAACAATGTATTTTTAATGAAGTTAAGTTTCCAGGGTGTTTAGGTGTTATTTGTTATCCCAGTTCAGCCAAAAACTTTCACTTTCTCAGCTTCCTCCTGCACTTTCTTGTCCGGATGAAAGCTTCTTTGTGGCGGCCATTGCTTACCGCCGCTCTACCACTTTTGGAAAAGGGAGTAAAGCCAGCTGAGGAGGGGGATTGCGATTTCCCCAGACCCCTGCTGGGTCTCCCCTATCTTCAGTCACCTCTACGGGCTTACTATTAACCCCCAAATCCAGCTGGATCGGGGGTACTCCAGCGGCAAGCGCAGCAGGAACCGCGCACCATCGCGGATTCCTGCCGCCGCCGCAGCCTTGCAAACCGGAAGTCAAAAGGCGCCTTTTCTTTTGAGCGTTGCATCCAACCACAGCGGTCCTTGTTCCTTTGGGTCTGTGGTAGAACGAGGAGAACAACGGTTATAATGACGGCGCCCCATCTTAGTCTCTTCCAAAGAGGCTCCGTTGTACAATGAGGAGAATAACAGTCATAATCAGGGTGTAAAATATGATGGATATTTTTAAAAAAGACCCAACACAGACATTGCACTGTTGCTGTAGAAGTGGAACTTGATGTACGACAAAGGAATAAAATAATTTTTAAAATCCATGCAAGTTCATAGCCTCCAGCATGTCTTATAATGGATTCTATAGTAAATGTTTTGCTGTGTGGAAAAGCCACAAAAAGCCACAAACACAATTCCCTAAATAATAGGGGGGACGGGGGAGGCTACTGAATCCCCCAGGGGAGCCTCTTCCTCAGCGACGGGGCTGCTCTGGAAAAGGGGTGCCAGGCGATTTGCCCAGATGGCGGTCCTGGAGGGAGGGGACCTGGAGGCAGCCCCCCCTCTGGCTCAGTGGGGCGCCCAGGGAGGGACCCTCAGAGAGGAGGGGGGGCTCCTGCAGGTATCCCGGCCCCGTCCTGTCCCCGGCCTTCCAAGCGGTGGGCAGTGGCTTCTGGGCCCCGGGGGATCATCTGGATGGCCTCGCAGGCCTGGACACAGAGGCTTTGTGGTGTGGGGGAGGGGGTGGGGGTCCTCCTGTCCCTCAGGCGGGGCGGTTCCAGGTGACTGAAACCCGCGGAGGTCGGACGGGGAGGAATCCACCCCACCTGAACCCCATTGCAAGGCAGGTCTCTCCAGCCAGAGTGGCTTCTCTCCTCTCTCTCTGCCCCCGAGGCTCCCTCGCCTCCTCCGGGGTTGCCACCTGTGGTTGGCGGGATGAAGAAGGGCCCGACTCTGGGGGGGAGGTGGGGGCAGCCACGGGGCCCCTCATCCCCACAGCCAGGGCGAAAGGCAGGAGCGGAGGGTCCCTTGGCTGCCCCTCCTGGCTGCTCAGCCCTGCCACCCCCGGAGGAGAGACTGGGGGGGCAGAGAAGGCCGGGGGTCCTTTCAGAGCATTTTGGGGGGGGAATTGGGAGCTCTTGGCAGGGAAACGGTTGGGGGTAGGGGGTGACACTTGACCCCCCTCCCCAAGAGAGGGTGGGCCCCCTCCCCCTCCCCAGGGAGGCTCCCCCCGCTGCTCTGCCACCCCTGAAGTGCTTCTCCCCAGGGAGATCCAGGCTGCCCCGACCGTCCTTGCTGCCCCCCCAGCCCCCCCGTTCTTTTGGAAAGAAATCTTTTTTTCCTCCTTTCAGCGTTTGGCTTTCTTCATTCGGAGCCTCCAATTTCCTGGTTTCCCGAAAAATGGGGGCTCTGCTTTAGTTGCGTCTCCCTGATTTTGCCTTTGATATTTGTCTCTCTTGTCTTCTTTCAGGTTATCGGGGTCTTTGTGCAACCCTGCTGGTTCCTTCTGGGATCCTCCTTCCCTTCCCTTCTTTCCCTTTCCTTTCCTTTCCTATTCCTTTTCCTCCTCCCTTCCTCATCTATTGACTTCACTTCCTTCCCGTCTTCCTTTTCTTCTTCCTTTTCCTTTCCTCCTCCTATTTATTTCCTTTCCTTCCATTCTAATCCTGCCTTCAAAAGAAAAGCTCCATGGGTGACTTCAAACAATCCTCAGGGGAGTCTGAGTTCCCATGGAAAGACAAGGGGGAGAGACCCGTCCACCTCCTTTGGGGGTCTCTCTGACCCTCCCACCAATTTCTTCCCCTCTGCTGGGACTCGGGGGACCCCGAGGGGGTTTCCCTCCTGCCTCCATCCAGACCGTTCCAGGCATCCTGGCTGGGCCTGTTGGTCAGCAGAGGAGCCGCTTTCTCTCTGGCCCCAAGTGGGCCCCCCTCCCGTCAGACTCAGGGAAGGAGGGAGGGGCAGGAAAGACGGGGCTCAGGGGGGAAAGTCTAAGGAACTGGGTGGTGCTGGGGCTCATGGACCCTGTTCTGTCTTTAAATTGCTGGCTGAATATAAAGACAGTCAGGCAAACTCTACAAAGGCTTCCATACAAAGTTTCTTTATTGAATCACATGGCATTCATAAGGTATAACTCACAGTTATGTTGAGATTCATCTAATGTCCAAATCTTTGCATAGCTGACTTCATAGTGTGAAAGTATAGTGATCTTCATCCCGTAATGATGGAGCAAAGGGTGAGACTCCAGCACATTGCTGGGGTCCAAACAAGAGTAAAGGCAACTCCCCCAACCCAACCAAGGGTCAATTCGGTGACCAATCAGGATTACAGATGTGACCACATGGCATGAACTACATTTACCATGAGACAATCCCTTAAGGGGACAGCTCCCAATTCCCAATTAACTATACCAATTCCCAATTAACTATATACTGTCTGGACAGTACAGGCCAGATGCTTTCGTGGTGTGGAGACAATAATTTGGTCCTCAACACCGATAAGACCAAGGAGCTTATAGTGGACTATAGAAGGAACAGATCACACCTCCAGCCCTTGTTTATCAATGGAGACCGAGTGGAGCAAGTGGCCAGTTTTAAATTTCTGGCTGTTACCCTAAAAGAGGACCTGACCTGGGTGCTCACATTGCAGCCCTGGTCAAAAGGGCCCAGCAGAGATTATACTACCTGAGGCTTCTCAGGAAACAACCACTGAAAGGAAAACTGCTGGTGACCTTCTACCGCTGCACCATAGAGAGCATTTTAACTGACTGCACCTCTGTAGGGTCTGCCAATTGCACCAGGGCAGATAGGACAGCACTCCAGAGGGTGAATGTCATTGCCCAGAAGGTCGTTGGTTGCCCTCTCCCGTCTTTGGAAGAGCTTTATAGCTTCCGCTGCCTTAAGAAAGTTCAAAACATCCTCAAAGATCCATCTCATCCTGGGAACCCTTTTTTTGAACTATGACCAGACTCGGATCCTGGCAAGAGATGCAACCTGGGGATCCCTCCCCCATTTGTTGCCCCCTGCCCTTGGCCCCCATGCAGAAGTTCCCCCACCTGCCCATCAAGGCCCGAGGGAGCCCCTCCATGGGGCACTCCACTTCCCAGAGGAGGAGGAGGAAGAAGCACCTGGTTGCCCCAGGGGAAATTGGCAGCAGGCGCCCAGGCTGACCTCCCCTCCCCACTGCATCCCACTAGCCCCTAGGAGGGCCCCTCCCTCAGGGGCAGGCTTTTGTGCCATTGTGATCCCCTTTACGACCTTCTGACAAGCAAAGTCAATGGGAAGCCACATTCACTTAAAGACTGGGTTCCAACAGCATAAACTGCAATGATTCCAACAGCACCTGAGCTTCCCAGACCAGATGGGGTGGGGCTCCCCTGCCTCCCTCTCCCCCAGCCCCCTCCCTCCCTGCCCTCACTAGGAAGGGGAGACCCCCTGACACTGCAGGACCCCTCTGTGCCCCCTCCTCACAGCACATCCCCTGCCAAACCCGCCCGAATCCAGGCCATTGGAGGTTGCTTGACCGGCAAGGAGGAAGCCAGGCCCAGAGAGGCCCCTCAGCCTTGGCCAGCTGGGCAGGAAGGTTGTCCGGAAGCCCCCAGGGAAGCCGGCCCAGAGATCTTGGCCAGGCTGCTCAGAAGCGGTTGCCATTGCCTCTTCCCCAGGCCTCCGAGAGAGCGACTGGCCCAGAGCGTCCTAGCTGGCTTGGCTCCCCAGGCAGCACTGGAACTCAGGCCCCCATGATTGAACCCCACCCCACCCAACTGACTCCCGGGGATCCACACGACCCACTGAACCCGGTCTCTTCCCCAGTGGCTGCATTCACACCTGCACCTCTTAACCATGGTTTGTTTCCGGAAGTTGAACCTGTTGGCTGAAGAGTCAGTGGATGATGGGAACTCAGAAGAAAATGAATTCCTGGGAGAGAAGCTGATCAAAAGGAGATACACAGGCAGGCCTCGACTTCCAACCGTTCATTTAGTGACCGATCCAAGTTACAACTGCACTGAGAAATGGGACTTAGGACCGTTTTTCACAATTAATGACCTTTGCAGCATCAAATGCAGAGATCAGAATTCAGAATTGGCCACAGTTTCATGTTTATGATGGTACCAGCATCCCAGGGCCATTGTGATCCCCTTATACGACCTTCTGACAAGCAAAGTCAATGGGGAAGCCAAATTCACTTAATGACCGGGTTCCAAACTTATCAACTACAATGATTCACTTAATGACTGTGGAAAGAAAGGCCATCAAATGGGGCAAAACTCACTTGATGGATGTCTCACTTAACATAAATGTTGGGCTCAGTTGTGGTCATAAGTCAAGGACTACCTCCATTGGGGGCCCTTTTCTTCTGGCGAGGACCCTGTTCACACAACACACAGCCCCCTGAGAGAAACCAGAAGTCCAAGTGGAGCCTCCTCAGGGCCTGTGAGAAACCTTGGATGGCCGTTTTTCAGGGTCCAAAAAAATAAGGCCCAGCCTTATTTTGTGAGAAACATGGTAGATGAGAGAGAGAGAGAGAGAGATGTGTAATGGATGGATGGATGGATGGATGGATGGATGGATAGATAGATAGATAGATAGATAGATAGATAGATAGATAGATAGATAGATAGATAGATAGATAGATAGATAGATAGATAGAGAAATAGATAGAAGAAAGAAAGAAAGAAAGAAAGAAAGAAAGAAAGAAAGAAAGAAAGAAAGAAAGAAAGAAAGAAAGAAAGAAAGAAAGAAAGAAAGAAAGAAAGAAAGACAGGGATGGATAGATCGCACCTGCAGAACTTACAGTCCATTCTTTATTTAAAAAAGAAAAATCAATATATAAAGAATCTTGGTGTATTATAGGAACATGGTAAGATAACACAGGAATAACAAGAAAATAAAAATAAAAAATTCCATCCATTCTATAATTTTCTCCCTATTTACCCAATGATCTAGTCCACAAGTTGTCACTTTCCTGCTTCTTAATGAGCTTTTATCTCAAAATTAATATTGCTGGAAAAGATGGGAAATGAAATTTCACTTCAGGCACAAACAATTTTAAAACTGGCTGAAATTAAGATCAATATATGGGATTATGACATTAAACAGAATTCCAAACAGGGTCTACTCTTAACGTTGGGCAGAGATCAAGGGTGCCGATTGTCATTAGAAGACAGACAACACTACAGTTAAATGGTATTAACTTGAAGTGTCACCAAACTCCATAGCTCTGGGTGACCTTCCCCAGCAATCTCTGGAGACAAGAGGCCACGTTGAAGGACAGCAGAAGTCAATTCCCTGGGTGCTGAATTCTCTTCCCCAGCATCACTTTCTGGACTTGCCCTGACAGGAAGGAAGGACCACAACCGAAACAGAACAATGATCCCAGGGGTATATCTGTAATTTTTACTAACATGTTTTATTCCAGCCTCTCCTCTGCAGATGGAGCCCAGAAAAAGTCCAGGATCCCACGAGGAGAAGTTGCTTCTCATTGTAATTATGACCATCTGGGCCTTTGAGACCTGTGATGCTATATCTCCAGTTTTTGACTTTGATGTAGACATCAGATTGAAGCCCACATGCAAGGGATCTTGTATCAGAAAAGGATAAATTCCTTGGGTGAAGCTCTCTGGGACCAAGTTTTGGGACAGGTGCAGGCTCTGCTCTTGATTGCACCTTTCTCTCCTTTGCAGATGAAACTGAGTGTTTCTCTATTTAGATCACGAAAGCCACTGGCACTTCTCAGAGTCTTTTTATTTTTCCAACTGTTCCTGTTGTTTGTGTTAGAAACAGGAAGTGGATTGATTAATGCCATGAATGATGGACCTTCTGCTTCTGCTTCTTCTGCTGCTGGTGTCTCCATCAGTCTGTGTGAAGCTGAGAAGGAAATGCCCATTGAGTTTGGAGCACCAGGATGGGTACAATCCATGGAGCTTTTACAGGCCTGGAGACCATCTCATTGGTGTGTTCAAATCTGAAACATATGTGTCGCCTATAATGTTGCCCTTCAATAGCCCTCCTATACCTTCTTCTTCGTAAGTCATGCAGGGTGATGGAGTTGCACTCCCTCCATGTGCAATTCTAACACTCTCCTTTTCTTCTTATTTCACTTATTTTTGTACCTCAGGACCTGTCTAATTTCCTGAATGATTTTGATTTCCATGGCTTCCCTTTTTTGCCTTACTTTGTGGAAGAGAGTAAAATCCAAAGATGGAGTTTTTAAAAAACCTGAATGAAATCCAGATGATTTTCCTTTCTCAGTTCATTCCTGAGTTCATCACTTGAATAATGACCTTTGTTTAAGTAGTGACTGAAACAATTGTAGTTGCATCTCTCATTTGCATAATTGATCATTGGATTTGGATCAATGTTGGCCTAAGGCTTAGTAGGTTTGTGACGGATTATATATTTTAAAAACATTTGTTGTTGCTATTGAATATAATAACATGAATATTGTTTTTCAATAGGAAGAGTTCTGCTCTAACAAATACCCTAATGTCAATTTTTGGTATTCAAATGGTCAGCAAGAATTCCCAGCTTCTGCACAATCTCACACTTGGTTACTACATCCATGACAACCATATGAGCACCTTCCGCACTTCAGATGTCTTGCTGGACATTCTTTCCACTGGAGAAGCCAATGTCCCCAACTACGGCTGTGGGAGGAAGGAGAACCTCCTGGCTCTGATTGTTCAAGTTGCCAGGGACATCTCCATCCAGATGTCAACATTAGGAGGCACCTACAAAGTCCCACAGGTTTGTGTGTGTTTTCTCTATCTAGTAAGGTGAGTGGGGTGGTGGGGATGAACAACAGATCCAATATCTTCATAGAATTCAAGAGCTGTTTTTAAGAATATTAGGGAACATACAAACCATGTTTTAGTCTATTATGTTCATCTTCAAGTTCACCATTAAAGGCCTGAAGAGCCATAAGGTCCCTAGAGGATATTCTACTGAATATTCTACTATTGAAAAACTATCCAGGTTTTGAGGTCCTCCATTAGCATGTTCATTTTCACATATCAATAATATCTGCCTTATCCAATTGGAATCAAGTTGGCAATAGTCCTGTGTATGTATAAAAAATATTCAGACTACAGGATCTGAAGAGTATCTTTGGGATGGATAAAAGGAGTTCAGCTCCTGCCCTCAGATATAAGTTGTTAATTTACACAATTTCTGCTTTGTATAAATTCAAGGTATATAATTATTGGGTTAAAATTAAAGTGATGAAACAGACATAGTCCCAACACAGACAAAAATTCAATTAAACACTTATTGGATTGTACAACTGTCAATTTCTGTTAGCAGTTGTGGTCTCTTAGTCTCTTGTACATCTAGAGAAGAAGCTGAAAAATTGCTTCACAAAGAATTTGGGAAAAAGAAGCTGAGAAAGAGGTTTTAGTACTCAAAAATAGCATATAATACAGCCCTATATCTTAGATCCAGACATTTTATCTAACATCTGCTAATTTGAATATAATTGTTGGAATTGTATGGGTGACACAGAAATTTACATTGCATTTTTTTTTGTTTTTTTTGTTTAATATGATTTTGCATTCCATTTTTATATACAATCTTGTTAATATTCTCTCTTAAATATTTTAAACCGTGACTAAGGAACAAACTATTCTAATATATTCATCAGAACAAAATTGGGTTTCTCAATAACTAATATTTTGGAGTTGATCTGGACCACATTATAACACAGCATTCTTCATTACTTTTTCAGATCACTGCTAGAATTCCTTCAGAGGCTCTGAGTGATAAAAGGAGATTCCCCTTTTTCCACCCATTGCTCCCCAAAGAAGGATTCCAATACCCAGCAATCATCCAACTGCTCCTCTATTTCAGATGGACCCTGATTGGTCTCTTTGCTTCAGACACAGAAAAGGGATAATTTCATGAGGACTTTCCCTCCGATGCTTGTCAGGAATGGAATTTGTGTGGTTATATCACAACAATTCACAACAACTGGACATACAGCATCCCTCAGGGAGGCCCTTTCTAAGTGGAGACAAGTCAATGTCTTTGTTCATTTCATAGAATTTATTACCATCTGGAACAGAATTTTTTTTTCCATGAAACATTTATGCATTTGCCAGGACCCATTGAAGGGGAAGTCTGGATCCTCACAAATTTTGCAGAGTATGCAAAAAAGCCCAGTTTTCTCAAATATATCCATAGTATTTTGAATTTTGGTTATCTGAATAAAAAAAAGGCTAATGGATGCTGCCTTTGAACCCTATTTCTTTGTGGAAGATCCGTTTCAAGATCATTATTTCCACTGTTCCCTTTCCAAGCACATCTTTTCTGTCAAAGGCCGCAGAAGATGCACCCAGAAAGCCCCGCTGGAGACCCAGGAGAAAAGGAACAGGAAACGGATCATAAATGACCGTCATCGCTACAGTATCATTCAGACTTTGGCCCAGGTCATGAATGCCACCTATTTCTCCAGATCGAGGAAGGGAAGGAAGGAGGGAGAAAAGAGGTTGGAGGCTCCGAGGCTGCAGCCATGGCAGGTATGGGGGTCCCGATAGGGATCCATTCATCTGAGATCCTTTGGAGAAGGAACCCAAAGGAGAAGGAGGGGAACATCTCAACCTTCTTGTGCTGCAAAAGGTCAAGAGATTTGCACCATCTAATTGCTCCTGTCTGACGCTCCGGAATAACAGGGAGCAGATCTGAAGTTTCTGTCTAGCCTCTGTTGGAAGAAATCTCCTTCCGGGTTCAGTTCCAAATGGGGAAGAAAGATGCTGGAAACATGGTGAGTGCTTGGAAGATGGTTTAATGGTAGACAGGAGCACATGCCTTGGTTGAGGAAAGAAGGGCTGAGATGCTGAGAGTGCAACTGTTTGATGCCCTCTGTTGGGATTTGAATTTGAGCTTGTATTCTGATCGGTTGTCAGACTCCCATGGGGCCATGTAGGGCCAACTCTATAGGCTGTCCTGAGTCCCAGGCTTGGTTGAGCCTGGCTGGATGATGGTGATGTAATGAAAGGGCTTTGGGCAATTCCTATATAGCCTTACTTGGAGTAGATCTTTGTTATGTAAAATAGAGTGGCCTAGGCCAGAGTAATGGTCCATTAGCAAGGGGGGGCTGAGTTTCAGCCTCTCTGAGTTTCTACTTTTCTTTTAGGGAAATGTATTGTGTCTTTTTAGTATATCCTAAAATATTTTATTTTCCTAGGAATGAGAAGGGTTTTAACTCCCAACACCTCTTGCAGTCATTGGAAGAGTGTTGAATCCTCCCTTGTCCAACTGAGAGATTTTGCAAGTTGGAGAAGCTGCTCTCATAATCTCCTCCTCGTCTTCTCTCAAGACTCAGTTTCAGGTTGCAGTCAAGTACGATTTTGGGATTGTTTTCATAAACATGTATTTATTTACAAATAACTCAAGATGGCAAATGTCTCCAACAACACAGCTTCCTCCTTCATCCAGTCCACTTTTAGTACAGTCAGAGACCAGCATTACAATAAATAATAATAATAATGAAGAAAAATAAAAATAAATGACAGTCAATGGGCAGTTAGAGTCTGCCTAATGCTGAGTCATGTGCGAATATGTGGCAATATAAATGTCCTAAATAAATAAATACATAATTTTGCATTACAGCAGAACAGAATTTGGCCCCATTCAGAGAAACTCCTTCCTACTGATCTGATAACTGCAGTTGCACATAAAAGAGTTATGTGTTTCCTGGATATTTTATTAGGAGAGGCGTCACAAAGTGAATCCCTGAGTCCTGATAGGAGATGCCGCATAGCAGGCTGTGAACTCACTGGTGGGATTCAATTTTTTTTACTACTGGTTCTGTGGGCATGGCTTTAATTTGTGGGCGTGGCTTGGTGGTCACATGACCAGATGGGCATGGCTTGGTGGCCATGTGACTGAGTGGGCTTGGCTTGGTGGCCATGTGACTGGCAAACCAAATACAATTGGTCCTCGCTTAATGGCCGGCTGCTTAGCAAGTGTTCTAATTTATGACTGATCTCCCCAGAACTACTTGTCCTGTTTTTGGAGTTTTGACAACCACACACACACACACACACACACACACACAGAGCTTTCTAACCCTGCTATTCTTTGATTCTGTAAGGATCTCCTGCTGGAGCAGAGGGTTGGACTAGATGACCTCCGAGATTCATTGCATGCCAGCTCTAGATTGCTGTGCTGCTTCAAAGAATCTTCTGAAGCCAGGGTTTGTGTCCTTCCTTCCTCTCCTTTTTTTCCTCCCTCCCTCCTTCATTGTATTTATCTATCCATCCATATATCTCATTCACTTTCTCCAATCTCCCTCTCTTTCTTTCTCTCTTTCTATCTCTCTTTCTTTTCTTTTTTCTATCATTCTTTCTTTCTTTCTTTTCTTTTTTCTCCTCTCTCTCTCTCTTTCTTTCTTTCTCTCTCTCTCTCTCTCTCTCTCTCACACACACACACACACACAGAGTGGAGAAGAGAGAGGGGAAGATAGGGACCCGGCCTCTTCGCTATCCCCCACCGTCCCCTTTCCCTTCTCAGGCCAGGCGAAGGAGGGGAGGGTGAGGGGCAGGGCAAGCCACTTCAGGCAAGGTGAAGAGGCGTCGACCAAGCACGGGAGAGTAGAAGCCTGGGAACGGCGGCTCGAGGGGCTCCTGCAGGCATATCGCGACAAGGGTGGCGAGAAGCCCCAGGACATCCGCCCACCTACCTGCTGGCTGGCTGGGCCGGGCTGGAAAAGGCGCATCCACCAGAAGAAGGAAGAAAACGTGCTCCGGGAGGGAGGGCGGGCAGGCTGATGTCTCAGGGCTGCTGCACATGTGCACTGCATGAGTAGCGGCGATAAACACAGTGCGCATGTGCAATAGCCCTGGGACATCTGCCCGATCTGCGCCACAGCCACCACGTGGTAGGGAAAGCTAGGAGAGCGACTGGGACAAGCAGGCGACCCGGTTTGGGTGTGTGGCCAACCAGGGGTCACCACCGGTTCACCTGAGCCGGTGAGAACCGGTTGAATACCACCTCTGCGTGAGCTGCATTTCAAGTGGCCCCTTGTCCACAGGGCCCCAGTCTCAGCTCAGGCGCCCTTTCTTTGTATCGGCCCCCTGAAACGGCTCTGGGAACTCCGTTGCAGCTCTCGGAGGTTAATTCCCTTTGGACTTTTGGCAGGGTTATTCGATATAAATATCTCGTTGCTCTAAAGGCTGCTCAAATAAACATTCTTGGGAAGAGCAGCCCCATCTTGTTGGATTTCCAGATCTTTGAGGCCTTATTTGAGTTCACTAAGTGCACTAACTCATCCCCCATCATTAAAAGCCCTTCCCTGCAGAAGCCACGGGGGCTGAGTAGTTGTGTGTTCATTTTCCCCAAAACAACAACCCTGTGAGTTGAGTTGGGTTGAGAGACTGGCCCCAAATCCCCCACCCTGCTTCATGACCAAGGCGGGACTTGAACTCACACCCTCTTGCTTTCTACTTCGGAGGCTTAATCAGTAGAGCAAACTGGCTCCCTTATATACTTATCAAGCTTGGTACAATCCTTCATCCAGTGCATCATTAATGTTCTTATATGAGACACTATAATTTATCAAATCCTAAAACCCAGATATTTTTCTACTGCTTTTGAGTCATACAGTTGTTTCTAGGAGGAAATCATAAATATTTTTCTAGAAAGTTAATGTTTAAATAACATAAAAATATATTTGCCTGAGAATTGTTATAAATCTTGTATAATAGTGATTTATCAAACCTATTATATTAATGACAACATAGAAAAATTGATTCATTTTATAATGTTATATTTTCCCACTTTTATGACAAAGATTAAAAAAAACTAAAGATTATTTGAGTACCATTTTAAAACCAGTTTTTATCCACTTAATTATCATACCATCCACCCCTCACTTAACTGGGTTTCTGATCACATCACAAAATTGTTTATTACTCTTTCCTGAGATCGAGTTATATCAGCAGTATTTCCATAATGTATTTGGGAAATGAAATAATATATGAGGATGACTTGCATAGAGCACATAAGTTATATCCCCCCCTTTCCCACAACCCATTTAGAAAGGGCAGTGATAGGAGGGAATGACTTTTGGGGGGTGGAGGAGAGATTCTGCCTGGGGAAGAAGCAGATAAGAGGAGGACACCTACAGCTGCATAAAAAAAAGGGTCGGTGGGAGATTTGTACTTTCTGACTCCCCAAATCCTGTCAGTGTAGCATTACAGCGAAGTGGGCCTAGCTCAGGTTTCCTGTCTGGGCTTCCTGGGAGAGGATTACCCTGACAATTTTCTTCTTCAGAAATCCGTGTTTCTGATAACCAACCTGTTGCTTTCAGGGAGTTCATAAATCTCCTTTTTTCTGTTGTTCAATTATGTTTTGTCAAAATCTATATTGTCAAAATATGATAGACAAATTTTTGTGAACTTTTTTCGTTCACTTGTGGTAACACCTATTTTCCTAATGAAGCATGTCTGTAAATTAGGCAAAGATTCAAATGTGAAAAAGTGTCTGGGATAAGAAACAAAATTTTCTGCTTTTAAAATTGTTCCCATTCTAGTTCCATCTTTTCCTGGAGAAGAATGAGTTTGTCAATATTTCAAATCGTAAACTCTACATGGACCCAAATGGAGAGGTAGCAGCAGATCTGTACATTTCGGGCTTCTTGGTTCTTTCCAGGGATGATCCCAGGGAAGAGATTGTGGCGTATTTTAAAAGAAACATACTTTCTATCAGGCAAGATGCTCTTTCATGGCTAAAGGTGCTCAACAAGGTAGGAGAAAGTTTTGCTGTCTTTCCTCTGTTTTCCAAAGCCTGAGGTCCCATTTCAAGAGGGCTGATGCTATTCCCCAAAGGTGGTTGACCTTCACTGAGAATTGAATCTGGGCAGTAGAAACCGGATTTTTTCCCTTAGGCTGCTTGGGAGGCTTCAATATTGTTCCATTTTGTGGACCACGTACAATTAAGGGTCTCCATCAAACGGGTGAGAAACCCACAAGGGCTGGAAAATGTGGTCGCTAGTAGCTTCTGGTTGTTTGCTCCTTGTGCCCAGAAGAGCAACGAAGGCGGCAATTCTGCTGACCGGGGCCTGAATCCAGGCTTGGACTGTATCGGATGGGATTGAATCGTGAGTGGACGGAGGTCCTTTTGGCCCCATTGGGGGAAAGAAGCTTCCTCTCATCCTGCTTGGGGAAAAGTGTCCCCTGAAGGGGCAGCTCCATAATCTGGGAGGCTCTTAAGGGGCCGGACCTGGCCAGAGCTCTCCATGCCTCCCTTTCACCCTCCCTGGGACGGAGCAATGGGCCTTCTGCTCCTAGGAAGCAGCTCCAAGGCTTTCAGTTCACCTGAAATTATCAAGATTGTTCTGATATCACACCTTAAAATTATGGGTGTAAGAAGAGGGGAGAAATGCGTGTTAATGGGGTCATGAGAAGGAACCGGCTGGTTATCACTTAATGCTGAAATCTTTTCTCAGTTCCATCCAGGGATGGGATTCAAATTTTGTAACAACCGGTTCTGTGGGCGTGGCTTAATTTATGGGCGTGGCTTGGTGGTCACGTGACCAGATGGGCATGGCCTGGTGGCCATGTGACTGGCAAACCAAATACAATTGGTCCTCGCTTAATGGCCAGTTGCTTAGCAATTGTTCTAATTTATGACTGATCTCCCCAGAGCTCCTTGAACGGTTTTTGGAGATTTGACAACCATAAACACACAAACACACACACACTTCTAACCCTGCTATTCTTTGATTCTGTAAGGATCTCCTGCTGGAGAAGGGGGTTGGACTAGATGACCTCCAAGAACTCTTGCAGGCCAGCCCTAGATTGCTGTGCTTCTTCAAAGAGTCTTCTGAAGCCAGGGTTTGTGTCCTTCCTTCCTCTCCTTTTTTCTCTCTCTCTCCCTCCCTCCTTCCATGTATTTATCTATCCATTCATATATTTCATTCAGTTTTTCCTCCCTGTGTCTCTTCCTTTCTTTTTCTTTCTTTGTCCCCTCTTTCCATCTCTCCCTTTCTTTGTCTATCCCTTTTCTTCCTTTTGCTTCCTTTCTCTTTTTATTCTTTTTCTTTCTGTTTTCTTTCTTGTCTCTCTCTTCCTCTCTCATTCCCTCTCTTTTCTCTCTCTTTCTCCCCTCTCTGTATCTCTCTGTATCTCTCTCTCATTCTGCCTCTTTCTCTGTCTTCCCCTCTCCCCCCTTTGTGTGTGTGTGTGTGTGTGTGTGTGTGTGTGTGTAAAAGAGAGGCATGGATAAGTCTGACCAGGTCTTCTCTCTTTAAGAACCTCCCCAACTATGAACCAGCCCTTTCAGGGGACATTTTTCCCCAAGCAGGACGAAGCTTCTCTCCCAATGGGACCAAAAGGACCTCCACCCAATCATGATTCAAATTCATCTGAATTCAGGCACTGCTCAACAGAATTCCCTTTTTTTTCTTTGCTAGTTTGGGCACAAGGAGCAAACAAACCTGGAGCTCTTAATGACACATTCCCCAGCCCTTGTGGGCTTCTCACCAGTTTGAAGGAGATACTAAACCATAGATGGTTTAGAAGAAGGTAAGGGTGACGGTGGGGGATAGTGAAGTGGCCGCGTCCCTATCTTCTCCTCTCTCCCCCCCACTCTGTGTGTGTGTGTGTGTATATCTGTGAATGTGTGTGTGTGTCTCCCTCAAGCCAGCAAGCTCTCCTTAGTGCTCTTCGCTACTTCTTTCATTTCTTCTTTTTCAAATCCAGACTGGCTGAACAACGATTGCCAGACCGCGGTGGAAGCGTCCATTCGGGCAACCCTCCTCCTCCTCCTCTTCCTCCTCCTCTCGCACCCGGCAGCTGTGGATGGATCAGGAGAGTGCAGTTGTTTGGGGAGACACTCATTCCTCAAGTGAGCAGTCACCCGCTCCGTACCCGGTTTTGCTGTGCTTTGGCATTTGCTTGAGGAGCATCTCCCCATGCACGTGCACCCTCCCGGCCCTGCCACAACCACTGGTTGCGAGAGGAGGAGGACGAGGAGGAAGAGAAGTGTCGCCTGAAGGGACGCTTCCACTGCAGTCTGGCAATCGTTGTTCAGCTAGTCTGGATTCCAAAAAGAAGAAATGAAAGAAGTAGTGAAGAGTGCCAAGGAGAGCTTGCTGGCTTGGCCATGCCGCCGCTTTCAGGGACACACACACACACACACACACAGAGTGGGAGAGAGAATCGGGAAGATAGGGACCTGGCCGCTTCGCTATCCCCCACCATCACCCTCACCTTCTCAGGGCAGGCGAGGGAGGGGAGGGTGAGGGGCAGGGCCAGCCGCTTCAGCAAGGTGAAGAGGGGGCGACCAAGCACCGGTGAGGAGAAGCCTGGGAATGGCGGCTCCCAAGGGGCTTTGAGGTCGAACAGCCTGGATCAGCCGAGATCCGAGTGAGCATTGCACCACAGGTTCACCTGATTGACCACTTCTTTGGTGTTGGCTTTACGGAGCCACGGATTGAGGCCTGAGCTCACATGCAACAGCAGTGCCTTTAACTGTGCTCGCTTGTATGTGTCCAAATAATCCGGCAAAGACACCAGAGGAGTCACTCAGGTAGACCTCCCTCCTCCGCAGTCCCCTTCCCACACAAAAAGGTTGTTCCCTGAGCTAAGAAGGCAAGGAGCTGTGGCTCGACTCACCCAATTTCTAGGACTACCCCAATGGTCCCAATTCTTCTAGGAGAGGGCAGCTCCACCTGGCAATCCCCCTTTCCCTTGGTGGTCTGACTTCCTGTGGCCCGCCTCCATCCTGAACACCAGGTTGGACCACTAGAAGGCCACTTCCCTGCTTCTCAATGGCGCTCCTGTACCAGCCACTGAAGGACCCTTCACCTCCTTCCCCAAATTCTCCCTCAACTTCGAAATGACAACGCCTGTTGCCTACATGGGTGCAATTGGGTGGGCGTGGCAGGGCCAACCAGGGGTGATAATTCTGGGTCCAACAAAGGGGCTGTGGGTGGGAGAGGGAAGGGATGGTAGGCCAATGGGCCATGCTCCCTGGTCTCCCTCCCCCACATCTCTGCCTCACCGCCAGCAGGGTCCAGCAGCTGTGTGAATCCCAGCTAATCCCATGTGGAGAGGCTCATGGTCTCCTGCTGCTGGGAAAACAAGAGAGTCTTTCCCGGCACAACGAAAAGTTTGCAACTTCCCCTCCAATAGGGAAACAGGCAGCTCTGGGCGGCAGAGAAGCAGCCCACTTGAATCCTGTTTCTCTCTGCCGCCCGGACCTGTGCTGGGAAAGACTCTCTTGCTCTCCCAGCAGTAGGAGAACACGAGCCTGTACACATGTCTTCCAGTACAGCGAAATGTAGCTCAGGTCCCCAGTCTGCATCTCGCCCCCCACCTGGATTCACCGCAGCTCCTGGGCCTTCCCTGCTGGGGGTGAGGGCGGCGGGTGGTGGCAGCAAAAGGCAAGTTGGACGGGGGGTAAAGGTGACCGGCAGTGGCAGATAGGCGACTGGGCCCCGGAGCTTGCAAAGACTCACTCACCCAGGGAGACCAGGCAAGGCCACAGCGGAAGGCATGCAGCAATGGCTGGGTTGGCGAGTGGGCAAAAGCAGGCTGCAGGCGATGCCACGCATGCGCGATAAGGACTGATTGGGCACAGAGGGGAGGGGCGGGAAGAGAGGGGCGTGGTCTGCCAGTGTTGCGAGTTGCCGGTTCCCGAACTGACACAGAATCATAACAACCGGTTCTATAGAACTGGACAGAACCAGTAGAATCCCACCACTGGTTCCATCTCTCCAGAATTTTCTATTTAATAAAGTCCTCTTTTTTTGGCAATGTGAGATGCCAAAAGCAAAAGAGAGGAACTAAAGGAAGAATCTTCCAGAAGTTATATCTCCAACCATTTGGAAATAGTGAGAGATTTTGTCTTTACTGAAGTGAAGACCAGAGGCTAATATCTAATATCTTGTCTAATATCCATTTTTACCTCCATTTTCCATGGATGGAGAGTCCTAACACATTTTCTTTGGCAATCTTGTTTTTTTCCTGCTCAGTCCTTTCCTCAATCTGAATGTGTGGAAAGTTGTCATCCTGGATTTGTCAAGAGGGCTCAAGAAGGAGAGCCAGTTTGCTGCTACGACTGTGTTCCTTGTCCGGAGGGGACCTTCTCCACTCAGAAAGGTGGGTGACACCAGAGGAAAATGGGAGGCCTGATGGAACTGGATCCATCCAGAGCATTGTCATGAAAGTGTGAATTAAAACACACTTTTAAGGTTAATTGGTTTTTTCTTTATTTCCAAGATGCCCCGTTTCTTATCTAAATAGAAGAACAAAAAGACTGTGAAGGAAGGGCTGGATAGAGAGAGGTGGCTGTGGCAGATTGGGCAAGTTTTACTACTTCCAGAGAAAATATTTCTTCTTTTTAGCTTGGATGTGTCCTTCCTTCCACATTTACTTCTCTAGGAATACCTGAGTTCCTTAAAATGTGAGGAATTGGTTTAGGTCCACCACCTGAAAGGAGGACTGCAATGCAGTCTACATGGGTTCCCTTTGAGAAACACAGAAAAGGTATTGTTGATATACGAGATACACAATGTGGTGGCATGGATAGTGATGCCTGTATCTGGCTGCACCCGTATCACCACTGCTCCAATGGCCATTCCAGATTATTTGCAGCAGTCACTTGATCCACCAGCCTCCTCTGAGGCAAGTAAACAAGAATTGCCCCCTGACAGGTAAGTTTCTCTAGAAAGATTAATTGATTCATTATTTACCTTTAGTAATGCAGGTTCCTATCAATATTCTGAACATTACAAAGGAAATCTTTCAAGTCCTAAGCCTTCACTCAATTTCATAGCCTATCAAAAATATATCGTAACTATATTTTTTAAAAAAGTGATACACTTATTTTCTGTCTCTGGAAATATTAAGAAATCCATCCCAGAAAATGCTCTCAATAATCACTTGTTGCCAAAGAACGTACAATATATCTTGAAATGCAAAGGACAAAGAAATATGCGGTTGGTTTCCCCCCCCCTCAGATACAGAAAAATGCACCAAGTGTCCAGATGATAAATACCCAAATAAAGAAAGAGTCCAATGTATCCCCAAAGATGTAACCTTCCTGTCTTATGAAGAACTTCTGGGCATCATCCTGGTCTCTTTTGCCCTATTCTTGTTCCTAACCACAGGCCTTGTTTTAATAATCTTCATCAAATACCGAGAAACTCCCCTTGTCAAAGCCAACAACCGGGACCTCTCCTACATCCTCCTGGTCTCCCTCCTGCTTTGCTTCTTGTCTTCTTCTCTTCATTGGTCAACCAAGGAAAGCCACCTGCCTTCTCCGACAAACGGTTTTCAGCATCATCTTCTCGGTTGCTGTTTCTTCTCTCTTGGCCAAAACCATCACGGTGGTGCTGGCTTTCCTGGCGACAAAACCAGGAAACCGAGTGAAGAGATGGTTGGGGGAGAGCTTGGCCAACTCCATCATCCTGTCTTCTTCTGCTGTCCAAATTCTCATTTGCTCCGTCTGGCTGGGAGTTTCTCCCCCCTTCCCTGACGCTGACCTCCACTCCCAGCCTGGAGAGATCATCCTGCAATGCAACGAAGGGGCCGTTGTCATGTTCTACGTCACCCTCAGCTGCATGGGCTTCCTGGCTGCCATCTGCTTCACAGTGGCTTTCCTGGCAAGGAATCTGCCTGGGGCCTTCAACGAAGCTAAGCTGATCACCTTCAGCATGCTGGTCTTCTGCAGTGTCTGGGTGACTTTTGTGCCCACCTACCTCAGCACCAAAGGGAAACACATGGTGGCTTTGCAGGTCTTCTCCATCCTGGCCTCCAGTGCTGGTCTGCTGGGCTGCATCTTCATCCCCAAGTGCTTTATTATCCTTCTGAGGCCAGACCTGAACACAAAGGAGCATCTCACAGCCAGAACAAATGTAAAAACACGAGATATAGCATCATTATGATAGTGGAAGAATTGTTCATGTTTCTTTTATTTGATTTCCATTTAGATAGTATGCAGGAGTCAAAGAAAATGATATCTGTTTCAAAATGGGGAATTGTTGAATGACTGGAATTCTTGTAGTTCCCTCCCCTTTCAATAAATATTGCTAAAGAGACCTCTGTAAAATTGAGAGGAATTCAGCTGTTCAGCAACAGATACTGAACATGACACCTTATAAAAAATGATTGATGTACTTGTTCCAACTGACAGCAGCTAAACATGTGGGTGGATGTGAGAGAATGAGTAGGAAATGAGGTCAGGAGGAAGCTGTGGGAACCAAACACCAGCCTGGTTGCCTGATCCTCTCCCTAAAAATGCCGGAATGATGTGAAATGCCATGTTTTTATTTTATTAAATTGTTTTATTAAATTATTAAGGACTATATTAAATAGAAAAGTCTGGAGAGATGGAACCAGGGGTGAGATTCTACTGGTTTTGTCCAGTTCTATAGAACTGGTTGTTATGATTCTGCGCAGTTCAGAGAACCAGCAAATTGCACCACTGGCTGGCCCTGCCCCTCTTCTCCCGCCCCTCCCCTCTGCGCCCAGTCAGTCCTTATCGTGCATGCACAGCATTGCCTGTAGCCTGCTTTTGCCCACTTGCCAGGCTAGCCATTGCTGCATGCCTTCTGCTGTGGCCCTGCCTAATCTCCCTGGGTGAGGGAGGCTCTGCTAGCTCTGGAGCCCAGTCATCAACCTGCCACTGCCGGTCACTTTTACCCCGCCCACTTGCCTTTTGCTGCCACCACCCTCCTCCCTAACCCCCAGCAGATAAGGCCCAGCAGCTGCGGTGAATCCAGGCGGGGGAGAGAGATGCACACTGGTGGGGACCTGAGCTACATTTCGCTGTACTGGAAGACATGTGGAGAGGCTCGAGTTCTCCTACTGCTGGGAGAGCAAGAGAGTCTTTCCCAGCACAGTTCCGGGTGGCAGAGAGAAACAGGATTCAAGCGGGCTGCTTCTCTGCCACCCAGAGCTGCCCGTTTCCCTATTGGAGGGGAAGTTGAAAACTTTTAGCTGTGCAGGGAAAGACTCTCTTGCTTTCCCAACATCAGGAGAACACGAGCCTCTCCACCTGTCCTCCGGTACAGCGAAATTTAGCTGAGATTCACCGCAGCTGCTGGGCCGTGCCGGTGGGGGACATAGGTGTGGGGGGACAACCAGGGAGCATGGCTCATCTGCCTGCCATCCCTTCCCTCTCCTGATCGCAGCCCCTTTGTTGGTCCCCGAACAATCACCCCTGGATGGCCCTGCCACACCCATCCGGTCGCACCCATGTCGGCAACAGGCTTCGTCATTTTGAATGATTTGGGAAAGGAGGTGGAGGGTCCTGCAGTGGCCAGCACAGGAGCACTGCTGAGAAACGGGGAAGTGGCCTTCTAGTGGTCCGACCTGGCGTTCAGGCCGCTGGTGGGCCACGGGAAGTCAGAGCATCGAGGGAAAGGGGGATTGCCAGGGGAGCCACTCTCTCCGCGCCGAATTGGGACCATTTGGGGTAGTCCTAGGAATTGGGTGAGACGAGGCGCAACTCCTTGCCTTCTTAACTCAGGGAATGGCCGTTTTCTGCAGGAGGAGGACTGTGGAGGGGGGAAGTCTACCTGAGCGACTCCGGTGTCTTTGCCAGATTATTTGGACTCTTACAAGTGAGTGCAGCTAAAGGCACTGCTGTCACATGTCAGCCCAGTCCTCACCCCATGGCTCCGTAAAGCCAACACCAAAGAAGTGGGAGATCAGGTGAACCTGTGGAGCAATGCTCACTGGGATCTCAGCCGCTCCAGGCCATCCAACCTAGCGAAGAGCACCAAGGAGAGCTTGCTGGCTTGGCCCAGCTGTGGCTTTGAGATACACACACACACACACACACACACACACACACACACACAAAGTGGGGGGGGGAGAGAGAGGGGAAGATAGGGACCCAGCCACTTCACTATCCCCTACTGTCACCCTTATCTTCTCGCACTGCTCCATTTTGTGAACCATCTATGGTTTGGTATCTCCTTCAAGCTGGTGAGAAACCCACAAGGGCTGGGGAATGTGTCACTAAGAGCTTAGACGCTTCCACCATGGTCTGGCAATCATTGTTCAGCCAGTCTGGATTCGAAAAAGAAGAAATGAAAGAAGTAGCGAAGAGCACTAAGGAGAGCTTCTTGGCTTGGCCCAGCCACAGCTTTGAGGGAGACACAAACACATTCACAGACACATACACAGAGAAGGGGGGGGAGGATAGGGACCCAGCCGCTTCGCTATCGCCCACCGTCACCCTTACCTTCTCGCACTGCTCCATTTTGTGAACCATCTATGCTTGAGTATCTCCTTCAAACTGGTGAGAATCCCACAAGGGCTGGAGAATGTGTCACTAAGAGCTTCAAGTTTGTTTGCTCCTTGTGCCCAAACTAGCAAAGAACAAGGGAATTCTGTTGGACCAGGGCCTGAATTCAGCTGAATTTGAATCATGATTGGGTGGAGGTCCTTTTGGTCCCATTGGGAGAGAAGCTTCGTCCTGCTTGGGGAAGAGTGTCCCCTGAAAGGGCCAGTTCATAGTTGGGGAGGTTCTTAAAGAGACCAGACCTGGTCAGACTTATCCATGCCTCTCTTTTACACACACACAAACACACACACAAAGTTCGTGGGGGGAGAGGGAAAGATAGGGAAAGAGGCAGAGAGAGACAGACAGAGAGAAACAGAGAGGGGAGAAAGAGAGAGAGAAAGAGAGGGAAAGAGACAAAAAGAGGGAATGAGAGAGGAAGAGAGAGACAAGAAAGAAAAGAGAGAAAGGAAGCAAAAGGAAGAAAAGGGATAGACAAAGAAAGGGAGAGATGGAAGGAAGGGACAAATAAAGAATAAGAAAGAAAGGGGGAGAATGGAGAAAGTGAATGAGATATATGAATGGATAGATAAATACATGGTAAGGAGGGGGAGGGGAAAAGAGAAAAAGGGAGAGGAAGGAAGGACACAAACCCTGGTTTCAGAAGACTAATATTTTACCCAGAATTTTATACTTGTTTCAAACAATACCAATTAGGCTTGGAAAGGACTATTTTGAAGATTTAAATAAAATTGTGTTGAAATATATATGGCAAGGTAAGAAAGCGAGAATAAAGTTAAAACTCTTGCAAGATGCTAGAATTAGAGGAGGTTTTGGCTTGCCTAATTGGGAGTTGTACTACCAAGCTGCAAACTTGATGTGGGCTAAGGAATGGATAACATTAAGAAATACTAGATTGTTGACATTAGAAGGACATGATTTGTTGTTGGGGTGGCATGCCTTTTTATGGTATAAGGGAACTAAAACACAGGGATATTTTAGAAGACATCATATACAGGAGTCTCTGTGGTTAAATTGGGAGAAGGCGGAGCTACGTCGTTGCGATATAGCTGCCATCTCGGGGCTCCGAGATCGCAGCTGATATCTTTGTCCCTGGTCGGTCCCAACGGACCTAAACCGTCCCGTAGAGACAGTGATAGCAAGGGGTGCATTCTGTTGATCCCAGGGACATTGCAAAGTCCCTGGTTGATCCAGGAGAAGCCCCTTTACCATCGGCGGAGAGGCAGCCATTAAGCTGCTGAAGCTGGGACAGCTCCGGAAGGAAGAGACAGAAAGAGAAAGTGTATCGGCTGGTGAGGACTCTTTTTTTATTATTATTATTTGGGACTTAAGGACACTCTAGAATGAGAAGAAATCTGTAAGATTCTTGACAAAACTTGACAAAATTGACTTAGCGGCAATTTTTAAAAGAGAAATGTCAAAGTGAGGCTTGGCTTTTTACTTTTACTTTTTTTTTCTTTACTGAACTTCTATTGCGATCTAGTAATTGTAACTAGACTGGTTTTTTCTCTTATATTTACCTATTCTTTTTTCTCCTTTTTGACTGTTTATATTTTTTAGAACAGAGGCTCCCTTTAGTAATCTTTATATATATATATATATATATATATATATATATATATATATATATATATATATATATATATATATATATATATATATATATATATATATTTTCACATACATACGTACATACATACATACATGTATTTTTTTTATTAGGCTTTTTATGGGAAAGAAGGGGGAGTGGATTAAAGAAACTTTGTAACACTGCCAACTAGAGGCTTGAAAATACTTTATTTGAAGCTGAGAGGACTGTGAAAAACTCTTTCTCAAGGACACTGGAATTTGATAAGATAGAGGGAAGAATACTGGAGAATGTTTTTACAGGTGTCCTTTGGAACTTCTACTATCAATTGAACATTTGAAGCTTGGCTTTGAAATTTGTGGAGAAGCCATAATAAGAGCCTTGGATAATTAAATAAAACGCAGTGTGCTCTCTTTTTTTATTTTTTCTTAGCTGCCTTATCCCTCCTCTGCAATCCCACAGTATCTTGTAATATTTGTATATTTATTTTTTATTTTATTTTATTTCTATTTTTTTTTAAAGGGAAAGCCTTAGAATATCTTTTTCTTTTTTTTATTGGGACTTTTGCCTCTTCCATTTTCATTTTTGATTCACTTTTATGGCTATTTTTTATTGTTTGAGACTTTTCAATTGTGAAGAACCTGAAGAATTCTTTTCTCCTTTTTTTCTTATTACTTTTTAATATTATTGGGTTTTATTCTTTTTCTCTTTATTTTTAATTTTTATTTTGGAATCATAATTGATTATTCCACAACAGGATTAAGGTCTAGAAGAACCTGAAGAACCTTCTCCTTTTTTTTTAAATTTTCTTTTCTTTTTAATTTTGGGCTTTTAATTTTTTACTGGCTTTTTCTTGTGTTTTCCTTTTTCCTAATTGGATTATAATTGGCTACTTTACTAACTTAAAAGAGCTTGAAGACCCTGAGCTACCCAAATGAGTAAGAAAATCTTACCTTCTGGCATTTCAACTTCTGCTCCTGCCTCTCCATCAGCTGGAGGATGACTTTTAGCAATGGTGAAGCAAGATAAAGCACAAGTGGATTTAACGATGGTTATGCAAGGAATTCAAGAACTTAAAACGAGTATTGAACAAAGAACGGAGAGTATTGAACAAAGAATTGGGAAGACTGATGAAAAAATCGAAAATATTCAACAAATGATGGTGAAATATGATGAGAGAATCCAAAAAATTGAAGAGAAAGACAAACAAAGAGACGAGACAATTGGAAATATCGATAGCAGATTAACAATGGTTGAACAAGACAAAACTGGGATGTTGAAGTGGGAAATGGACAGGTCAGAATTTTATCTCAGATTCCAAAATATAGAGGAAGAAAAAGGACAAGATTTGGCTGTGGTAATGATAGAAATCTTGGCTGGAGCTGAGTTTCCGGTTTGTCGGCTTTGCGAGCGGTAGGGATTCGCGAAGCTGCGCGATCCCTGCCGTGCTAGCCGTTTTTGGGGCTCCGATCCGAAAGGGTGCGGAGCAAGGCTGCCCTGCAGGGGCAGCTGAAGGTAGGGGGGATCCGGAAAAGGGTTTGGGGGTATTGCAGACCCCCTCCCTGGCCGGCAGAACCTCCTTTTACCAAGACGGCGTAGCGGCGGTCTGTAATGGCCGCCACAAAGAAGCCGGCAGCTGGGCAAGTATGCGCAGGAGGAAGAGGAGAAAGTTTTTAAAAGTGAAAGTCTTCTTGGTCGATCCAGGACTCTGAGATATATTTAATTTAATTCCTGGAAGTGATGGCTTTTTGGATGATTCTTTCCATAAGAGAAAGTAAGCGGCAATTCTGAGGTGCTGAAAGGAAAGTTTACTCTCCCTCCCGACGGAATTAACAAACGGATATTGAGAAACCTGTTTTTTTTTCAGGTAAAACTAGCTTTATGGGATAAGTCGGAAGGGAGAGGACAAAAAATATATTTATCTGGCTGGATTTTGTTGGAGGAGATGCCTTAAGGATTTGGAGACAGAATTTTTTTTTTAATAAGGCTTCAAAACACAGATTTGGATTTTCTTTTTTCCTTTGTTTGATACTACCCCTGGAAGAGAAAGTGGGAATTTTGGCTTGGCTTGGATTGATTGAGGATTGTGGACTTTGGGATTGTTTTACTTTTCTTTTGGAATATTTTGGTTGGAGTAAGAAGAAAGAGGGAAAAAAGAAAAGAAAAGATTTATAATGGCTTTCTCCCTTGAGGAACTGAGGGATGAATATGAGCAAACAAAAGCAGCCTGTAAAGATGGTATGGAAAAAGCTTTTCTATTTTTAGAAATGGCGCTGGTTAACTATGAACAGACAATGCGACAGATGGAACAACAACAAGAAAAAGACGAAGAAGACACCATCTTTAATGAATCCCAAAATTTACCTAAGGAAGAAGGAAGGAAGAAAGCGAGGAAAATGAAGGACTTAAGATCTAAAAAAACATTTAAGAAAGAGAAAAATATGATGCAAAATAAATATAATGATAGCAAACAAGAGAAAAAGGGAATACAACAGAGAAGGGATGCCAGCAAGACAGAGGTTAGAAGAAGGGGGGGTAGGAAGATCGGGTGGGGGAAGAAAGAAAGGGGAAAGGCGGAGAAAAGCCACAAAGTTTTAAAATTGGATGGGAAAAGAGGAATCTTTTTTAGGGATAAAGGGTGAAGCATAAATTTTCTTAAAAAAGATTTTGCAAGGTACATAAGATGGTATTGTAATATTTGTATTAGAAATAGAAAATTAGAATGGTTTAAGAGTTAATAAGAAGTTAAAATGTTGAAGTGTTTAATAATGATTGATTTTTAAAATGTAATAAAATATTGAAGGGAAAGGCAATTAGAATGTTATAAGATTTATTATTTAGATTTATTATTTAACTACGTATTTAGGAGGATACTATGTATTTAAACATTTCTGATTTATTACTCTGTTTTTATTGTTATTAAAAGTAAAAATTAATTGATAGAATGTACCAAGCAGAATCAGATTGGATATTAGGTGTCATTTTAAATGTTAATCTAATATTTAGGGAGAGGATAGAAAGGCATCATACTCTGATTAGAGATTTCAGGAGAAATTCTTTTTTTTTTTTCAGTATAAGGAATGAGATAGAGTGATAATAAAGGATGGGCAAAAGATACAAATATAATGATTTAAATTAAGATGGATTGAATAAGATAGAATTATGAAGAGTGAAATGTGTGGAGAAGTATATATAGAAGATACAGAATGGTAAATAAAATAGGTAATGATCTGTAAGATGAGCATGAATATAATTAAAGCCCATATAAAGAGAGGTACCGGGGGCCAAGTTACTTTACTAAAAGATTTTTTATATGTTTGTTTGTGTCTGTTTATGTTTTTGAGAAGTATTGGTGAAACCTTTTAGAAGCATAGAAAGAAAATGACGATAATCAAGTCAGAAAGAAATAGAGGACAAGAGATGTTTTTATGTTCATTTAGAAATGGTTTAAAATAGAATTATATTGTATAAGATAAGGTTTTATCTGACTTGTAAAATTTATAATGGAAAAAGGTTCAAATATGTAATGGTTGATGATGATTTGTTTGTTTTTGAAATTAATAAAACTTGTTTTTTTTTTTTTTAAAAAAAGAAATCTTGGCTGGAGCTCTGGGAATAACAGAGGAAAAGATGATGGATGGAGTAGATGAGATATACCGAGTCTTCACAAGATATGCGATGAGGAACAATCTACCAAGAGAGGTCCATGTCAGATTTACCAAAAAAACTATTAAAACACAAATATTACAAGTGGCAAGAGAGAAGGCGTTGAAATATAAAGATAAAGAGATTCTGGTCTTAAAACAAGTACCCAGAAAAGTGAGAGAGATGAGAAGAGAATATCGATTCCTGACTAAAATGTTATTGAAAAAAGAGGTGAATTACAGATGGCTGATTCCAGAAGGATTAATGTTTACATGGCAAGAACAGAGACACAGAATTGACTCAATTGAGAAAGCAGAAACATTCTACAATGAATTTTTTGAAAGAAGAGAAATAGAGATAGAAAAAGAGATCATCTCAATTGAACCTCAAGAGGACCAAATGGGGACGAGAAAAGAAGAAGGTGCAGTAAGTGGACAAGTGGAGACCAAAGAACAACGTGAAGTAAGATCTACGAGAGCTGTTAGACCTAAATACAAAATATAATCATGGAGGAAAAAAAATTGATTTCTATGAATATAAATGGACTGAATTCAGCTACTAAAAGAAGAAAAACTTTTCATAAATTAGAGAAGTCAAAATTTGACATAATTTGCCTACAAGAAGTACACATTAAAAAACAACATCAACAATTATTGGTACGACCAAAATTAGGGAAGATTTTCACTTCCCTGACTCACTGTAAGAAAAGAGGAGTGGTTTTGTACATTAAAGAAACTATTCCAGCAAAATTGATTTATACTGATGAAGACGGAAGAGTATTAATGGTTGAAATAGTGGATAACAATACAAAAACACTCCTGGTTGCAATTTATGCCCCGAATGATAAACAAGAAGAATTTTATAAAAAAAAATACATATGAAAACAATGGGACTGGACTATATTAACATAGTTATGATGGGAGATTTTAATGGAATTGTAGATAATAAACTGGACTATACAGCGACAGCATCAAGACAAAATAGAAAGACTCTCCCGAAATCCTTTTTCAAAATGATAGATGAATTAAACTTAAAAGATATATGGAGAGAAAGAAATGCTAAAACTCAACAATATACTTTCTATTCAAATAGACATTTATCATGGTCCAGAATAGATATGATTTGGATCTCAACAGAATAAATATCTAATGTTCAAGAAATAAATATTGAAACAAGTACATGGGCAGACCATAATCCAATGACAATTAAATGGAAAGGACAAAAAAGAAGATCCAGATGGACATTAAATAATACTATTTTAAAGGAAAAAGACTTCACACAATGGATAGAAAAAGAATTGGCCTTCTTCTTTAGTGAAAATAAAAAAGAAGATACTTCGATACAGAATGTTTGGGATACAATGAAGGCATATGCGAGAGGATTAATAATAGACTATACAAAGAAAAAGAACATTAGGAAGAGGCAAACTATTAAAGCCCTAGAAGATGACTACAAAAAACTGGAAAAGGGTGAACTTAAATCTATGCAAAAACTAGAGGAACAAGGTATAAAAATGAATTGGTTTTCATATGCGCAAATACATTCAAGGTATGATAAAATTTTAAAACAGAAGGTTTTTATGATAAATTGACTGACCTAGATAAGATCTTGACAGGTACTGATGAAAAGGTGATTAAAAGATTATATGGATATTTATTAGAAATTAAATTAGAAGAAGAACAAGTTAAAGAAACTATGATTGCTTGGGGGAAGAATTTTGGATATGGGATTGATCTAGAGAAATGGCAAAAATTGTGGACTCAAAATTATAAAATGACAATGTCAACAGCATATAAAGAAAATTTGTATAGGATGTTTTACAGGTAGCATTTTCCCCCGACAAGAATAGCAAGAATGTTCGAGAATAAATCCGAAAAATGTTGGAAATGTCATCAGATACCTGGTTCATATTACCATATGGAGTGGACTTGTGCAGATGCTAGAAAATACTGGACTAAAATCCACATGTGGTTGGAAAAAATGACAAAAAAACATATAGACTTGAAACCAGAGATATTTTTATTGGGAATTTTACCTGATACATACAGTAAAGATTTAAAACATTTGATTGTAAATGTATTAACAGCGGCTAGGATTGTATTTGCTAAAAACTGGAAAAATGAGAAAATACCATCACAGGAGGAAACTATTAAGAAAATATTGGAATGTGCTGAAATGAGTAGATTGACATTTGAAATTAGAGAACAAGAGGATAAACAATTTTACAAAATTTGGGACCTTTTCTATCAATGGTTAGATAATAAAATACAATAATAGAATATGTAGAATTTTAGAAAATAATGAATATATACAGATGTATTTCTCTTCTTCTTTTTTGGTTATTATATCTATAAAACGTTTTTAGGATAGATTTGGGAGGATTATATGAATTGTTATAAAATAAACTAAGTAAATTATAGTTATCTCGCAAAATATGAATGAACAAAATTATAGTCAAATGATTGTTTAATACTAGGGTATTCAATTTTTGATTGTTAATATGAGTTATTATGCAATGTAATTGTAATTGAGACTATGAAATGGATGCACAAAAAATTTGTAAACCAACCGACACACTGCTTGTACACTTATGAAAGAAAGTTGGATGTTTTTATGTTTCGTTTGTTTTTGTTTGTCTTTAAAAACCAATAAAACTTAAAAAAAAAAAAAGAATACTTGCTAAGCAATTGGCCATGTAGTGAGGACCACTTGTATTTGGTTTGCCAGTCACATGGCCACCTGGTCCTGTCCACCCAGTCATATGGCCAACAAGACATGCCCATCCGGTCACGTGACCACCAAGCCATGCCCACAAATTAAGCCACACCCACAGAACCGGTTGTTACAAAATTTGAATCCCACCCCTGGATGGAACTGAGAAAAGATTTCAGCATTAAGTGATAACCAGTCGGTTCCTTCTCATGACCCCATTAACACGCATTTCTCCCCTCTTCTTACACCCATAATTTTAAGGTGTGATATCAGAACAATCTTGATAATTTCAGGTGAACTGAAAGCCTTGGAGCTGCTTCCTAGGAGCAGAAGGCCCATTGCTCCATCCCAGGGAGGGTGAAAGGGAGGCATGGAGAGCTCTGGCCTGGTCCGGCCCCTTAAGAGCCTTCCAGATTATGGAGCTGCCCCTTCAGGGGACACTTTTCCCCAAGCAGGATGAGAGGAAGCTTCTTTCCCCCAATGGGGCCAAAAGGACCTCCGTCCACTCATGATTCAATCCCATCCGATACAGTCCAAGCCTGGATTCAGGCCCCGGTCAGCAGAATTGCCACCTTCGTTGCTCTTCTGGGCACAAGGAGCAAACAATCAGAAGCTACTAGGAACACATTCCCCAGCCCTTGTGGGTTTCTCACCCGTTTGATGGAGACCCTTAATTGTACGGGGTCCACAAAATGGAACAATATCGAAGCCTCCTAAGCAGCCTAAGGGAAAAAATCCAGTTTCTACTGCCCAGATTCAATTCTCGGTGAAGGTCAACCACCTTTGGGGAATAGCATCAGCCCTCTTGAAATGGGACCTCAGGCTTTGGAAAACAGAGGAAAGACATCAAAACTTTCTCCTACCTTGTTGAGCACCTTTAGCTGTGAAAGAGCATCTTGGTTGATAGAAAGTCTGTTTCTTTTAAAATATACCACAGTCTCTTCCCTGGGATTATTCCTGGGAAGAACCAAGAAGCCCGAAATGCTCACATTTGCTGCTACTTCTCCATTTGGGTCCATGTAGAATTGAAGGTCCGAAATATTTATAAACTCATTCTTCTCTAGGAAAGGATGGAACTAGAATGGGAACATGCAGCAATTTTAAAAGCAGAAAACTTTGTTTCTTATCCCAGACGCTTTTTCACATTTGAATCTTTCTTCCGTAGTTGCCTAATTTACAGACATGCTTCATTAGGAAAATAGGTGTTACCACTATCTTACAATTGAAGGAAAAAAGTTCACAAAAATTTGTCTATCATATTTTGACAATATAGATTTTGACAAAATATAGTTGAACAACAGAAAAAAGGAGATTTATGAACTCCCTGCTGCACTGACAGGATTTGGGGAGTCAGAAAGTACAAATCTCCCACTGACCCTTTTTTATGCAGCTGTAGGTGTCCTCCTCTTATGTGCTTCTTCCCCAGGCAGAATCTCTCCTCCACCCCCCAAAAGTCATTCCCTCCTATCACTGCCCTTTCTAAATGGATTGTGGGAAAGGGGGGGATATAACTCATGTGCTCTATGCAAGTCATCCTCACATATTATTTCATTTCCTAAATACATTATGGAAATACTGCTGATATAACTCAATCTCAGGAAAGAGTAATAAACAATTTTGTGATGTGATCAGAAACCCAGTTAAGTGAGGGGTGGATGGTATGATAATTAAGTGGATAAAAACTGATTTAAAAATGGTACTCAAATAATCTTTAGTTTTTTAAATCTTTGCCATAAAAGTGGGAAGATATAACGTTTTGTCATAATTCATCAATTTTTCAATGTTGTCATTAATATAATAGAGTTGATAAATCGCTATCATATAAGATTTATAACAATTCTCATGCAAATATACTTTGACCTTATTTAAACATTACCAAATTTTCAGAAAAAATATTTCTGATTTCCTCCTGAAAAGAACTGTATGACTAAAAAGCAGTAGAAAACTATCTGGTTTTAGGATTTGATAAATTACAGTATCACATATAAGAACATTAATGATGCACTGGATGAAGAATTGTGCCAACCTTCATAAGTATGTAAGGGAGCCAGTTTGGTCTACTGGTTAAGCCCCTGATCTAGAAAGCAAGAGGCTGTGAGTTCAAGTCCCGCCTTGATCATGAAAGCCATCTGGGTAACTTTGGGCCACTCTCTAAGCCCCTAGTTGTTCCAGTCCCAGATTTGTTACTGCATTGTAGAAGGTTGCATGTGTGCATTCAGTTGTACATTCCTTAAGGATCCAGTTAATATGAGGTAGATTGAAGTCACCAAGAAAGATAAAACATGTGGGAAGGATGTTGCCCATGTTAGTAGTGAATTTAGCTTGTTTACATGTTTGATGTCATAATCTGGGGCTCTGTAACATGGTAAGAATCGAAATGTGATATTTAAGGACAGTTCACAGACGATGGTCTCAGGAAGAGCAAGCTCTTGGGAAACTTGGATGGTTTTAGACTTTTTATAGAAGATAGCAACACGACCTCCTCTACGAATGAAATGAAAGCCATCTGGGTAACTTTCAGCCAGTCATTCTCTCTCAGCCCAACTCACCTCACAGGGTTGTTGTTGTTGTGGGGAAAATGAACACAACTACTCATTAGTACTCATTCCCCTTACTCCTCTTTTTCTTCTCTGAAAAGGGTGCAATTCAAATTATGATTAATAAAAACAAAAACAGATACTAAATAAATAAATAAATACGTAAATAAAATAAAAATTATTTTACTATTCATCTTGATGTTTCTTTAAGCAAAGGAGAAAAAACATCAAGATGAATAATAAAATAATTTTTATTTATGTATTTATTTATTTCTTGAGTATCTGTTTTTGTTTTTATGATTAATGAAAACAAAAACAGATACTAAAAAATAAATAAATAAAAAATGAGGTAGGCAACTTCTTGTTAGATTGATGTTATACATGATCTGTTTCTGCTTAAATCAATATATAGCAACATCAATGTAACAAGAAGTTGCATGCATGCATACATAAATGGAATTTTTTAAAAAATAAAAGTGTTTTATTTTTTTTATACATAAACAAAGCAAACCTAAAACATAAACCATCTTCAGTTACATACAGTGTGTTGGTTGGTACAAATCTCTTGTGCACAATCTCTGCAGTCTTTCCCTTCCAATTTGCATTAATCCTTATATCATAAATCCACTATATATATTTAGATTATTACTATTATCAATTACTTACTAGACTACTAATATTGCATCATTTTATGCGAGCAAATCTTCATTTTTACTTAATCTACTTTATAATGTTCATTTCATCATCACCAATCTATTCTATAACAATATATCCTTACTTTACCTTACCTCTGTAATTCTATTATACTTATAAAGTATTATAAAATATTTCATGAATGAAAAAGCAAAGCAGAAACAAATATCAATAAGTACAGCAGTGTAACAGAAAAAATACTTAAATTTCTTTCTATTGACTTATTTCTAATTTTGTTAATTATATCAACGTGTTTATAATTATCAACCTTCTGTATTTAATTCATACTTTAATTAAATTAATTAATTCATAATTCAATGATCATTCTCCGACTAATTTCTACCTCTTATCTCTATCCATTTCTGCACATTGTAATTTTTTAATTTCATTTTCATCTATGAGAATCTCTTCATTTTTCCACTGTTGTGCAAACATAATTCTAGTCACTGTTAACACGCATAACATTAAATATGTATTGGACTCCCTTTCTTTATGTGGGTGCCAACAAAAATATTTCTGGTTTTAAAATTTAAATCTATATGTTGCTTTACCATTTTTGCTAACCTTGACACTACATCCTCTTGAACAGCTACACTAGCAGTGCCCAATACTGAATTCATATATTCCAGTTTTTTAAACTGAGGAATAAATTTCAGAAAAAGAATTCAGTATTGCTCTGTGAATGTGCCTATCAATTCCATTCGTAATCTAACTTCTTAGATGATTTTGTACCATTATCTTTTTTTTGTACTATATATATCTGCATAAGGCTGTAAAAAGCTTCAGTATATTTTTAAGCTGCATTTTAAAAAGGTTAGGCGACCAAACGTGGCTCCCCCTGGCTTCTCTCTCTCTCTGCTATAGAGAGAGCATTCCATTAGGGAGTGTTGGTCCAGGTAAGTAGTCTTGGCTAGGAAATATTTTTGTGCAACTACTGGCACAAAATAACAAACTCCCTTGGTTTGTTAATGGTATTTCCACTTTAAGTGTTTCTTTTTCAATTAATGAATTGTAATTATGAAAATATCAGCCATTCTTTTATATACACAGTGCAACATTTTTTTTATAGACTGTCATTTTCAAATCTACTTTCAGCTCCGTATCATTCTTGTCTGGTGAAACTTGTTCCATAACATCTTTTAAACACTAACTAGCTATAGTGTCAGGGACTCTTAAAAGTAACTGAATATTACTGATCTCCGCTCCTCACCTGCTTTCTTCACTTGCCAATGCCTTCACCACTCAATTTACAATAACAATCGAGTCCAAACCACTACAATGTTGAATTTTTTTGCAGCACATTGCCAAGATGAAAAGGCAAATGAGTTTGTCTGCTTTCTTTGGCAAGAAAACAAAAGGAGATCCAAGAGTCACAATCACAACCATTGGAGTCTGAACCCCGCGGAGGTCGGACGGGGAGGAATCTGCCCCACCTGAACCCCAATGCAAGGCAGGCTTCTTCCCCTGGAGTGGCTTTTCTCCTCTCTCTCCGCCCACGAGGCTCCCTCGCCTCCTCCGGGGTTGCCGCCTGTGGTTGGCGGGATGAAGGGGGGAGGTGAGGGGAGCCACGGCACCCCTCAGCCCCACAGCCAGGGCGAAAGGCAGGAGCGGAGGGTCCCTCGGCTGCCCCTCCTGGCTGCTCAGCCCCACCGCCCCCAGAGGAGAAACTGGGGGGGGGGCAGAGAAGGCCGGGGGTCCTTTCAGAGCATTTGGGGGGGCAGTTGGGAGCTCTTGGCAGGGAAGCGGGTGGGGGAGGGGTGACACTTGACCCCCCCAAGAGAGGGTGGGCTCCCCCTCCCCAGGGAAGTTCCCCCACTGCTCTCCCGCCCCCAAAGCGCTTCTTCCCGGGAGATTCAGGGCACCCCGACCGTCCCTGCCGCCCCCCCTGTTCCTTTGGAAAGAAATCTCTTTTTCCTCCTTTCAGCGTTTGGCTTCGTTCATTCGGAGCCTCCGATTTCCTGGTTTCCCTTAAAATGGGGGCTCTGCTTGAGTTGCGTCTCCCTGATTCTGCCTTTGATATTTGTCTCTCTTGTCTTCTTTCAGGTTATCGGGGTCTTTGTGCAACCATGCTGGTTCCTTCTGGGATCCTCCTTCCCTTCCCTTCTTTCCCTATTCTTTTTCCTTCCCTTTCCTTTCCTTTCCCTTCCCTTCTTTCCATTCCCTATTCTTTTTCCTTTCCTTTCCTTCCCTTCCCTTCCCTTTCCCTTCTTTCCCTTTCCTATTCTTTTCCCTTCCCTTCCCTTCCCTTCCCTTTTCTTATTCCTATTCTTTTCCTCCCTTCCTCATCTATTGACTTCAATTCCTTCCCATCTTCCTTTTCTTCTTCCTTTTCCTTTCCTCCTCCTATTTTTTCCTTTCTTTTCCTTCCCTTCTTTCCCTATTCTTTTCCCTGTTCTTTTTCCTTTCCTTTCCCTTCCTTTCCTATTCCTTTTCCTCCTCCCTTCCTCACCTATTGACTGTTTCAATTTCACATTATCTTTTCTTATTAAGCAAATTTTTCCCTGTAGTTACCAATTAGAGTATGACACCTTTATATCCTTTAATTTTATCCATTCAAACTCTTATTTAAGCTTCAATGTATACCTTTAAGATTATAGCATTCAATATAATACATAACTTCAAATCGAGTTCTGCTTGGTACATTCTTAAAATAGAGACTATATTCTTAAAAAGAAAAAATTATATATATATGTGTAAATAAAACACACATTCCATTCCAAAAATCTTAACATCTTTAACATTTCTTTTCAATTAAATATCATACTTCCTTGGGAACACTTATAAACTTTCCATAGTTAATTATTTTTTTCCCATATTTCTCACTTATATTTTTATAAATCATTACTAATAATTAAAAATGTTCCCTTTTAATTCTCTCAATCATTTTAATTCATTTATTTATTAACAAACTTCCCACTACATTACAGTAAATATTTAATCCATCATCATATTTTCTAAAATTATTTTTATTTGTAATATAACAATGCTATCTTATGTACCTTTGCAGAATCCCTTTTGCAATTAAATTTTCACCCATTATCTCTAAACAAGCTTATGGTTACAATCCTTATATCTTTTCTCTGTTTCTCCATTTCTTGTTTTTGTTTTTTACAACTTCTTTTCCTTGCCTTCTTCCCCCTCTTCTTCTCCCTCCCCTTTTTACCCCCTTGTCTCTCTACTTCTAACTCTCTTATTTGTAATCCCCTCTTCTGTTGCTTTCTAATATTATACTTATCTTTCAAATTGTTCTTTTTGGTTGTTTTTTCTAGTCTTAAACCTTTCACTCTCTTTCCCCCCTTTTCTTTTTTCCCCCCACTTAAAATTATTTGATCATTAAAGATGGCTTCTTCTTTGTCCCAATCTTCTTGTTCTGCAAGCATTTCTTGTTGCTTCTCATAGTTCCAGATCTCCATTTCTAAGAATTGAAACACGAAGCCAAAAGAACTTCTCCCTTCTTGTGCATCTTCTTTCCATTTTTAAAGTTCCATTTTCAGTTCTTCTAAGAGTGATACCATTTTAAAAACTTTTAAACAACCACCTGGTTAATTTTAGTCATCTAGATTCTAGATGCAAAAACCAAAAATCACCAAATAATCCAAATAATCCAAGGCTGTTTCTACTTGCTTCTTTTTTCCACTTTCTCTTCCTGGGGTTCTATTATTTTGTTACCAAGTTTCAATTAAAATGTATCTTTGAGGAATCTTGTTAAAATTTCACTGTAAGTTCCTTTTAATTACAGTTCCATTCCTTAATTCCAGGCAGTCTCCTCCATTTTTCCAGATCCTGCCCTTTTATTCTTTTATTCTCCTTTCCTGCTTTTAAAAACTTTTAAATGTCCAGAAATCTTTATTATCCCTTTGACTTTTATTTTCAGCTTAGATGCCTATTAATGTCAAAGTGGATTTTTTTTTCAATTCCTTGCTTAAGTCTCTTAGCAATCAGTATAAGGAAGGGAAGAAAATAAACCTAATCCTTTCCCTTCTCTCTCTCCTTCACAGCTTCAAAATCTTCTTTGGGAACAATGTTGTTAAGTTTAAATTCCAGGGTACCTTATTTGTTGCTTTTGCTGTTTGACCTGGTCAACCAAAATTTTCTCTTCTTATCTTCCTCCTGCACATTCTTTTCCGGTCGAGTTCTTCTTTGTGGTGGCCATTTCTGACCACCGCTACAACAACCGCCCGGGAAAGGGAGTAATGGCCAGCTGGGGAGGAGAGATGTGGCTCTCCTCAACCCTGCAGGCAGTCTTCCCCCTCTTCACCACCTCTACGGGGTGGCTTAGCCCCAAAACCAGCTGGCTCGGGCGCTCCAGCGGCGAGCACGGATCAAAGCCTCGAGAGACGAGGTTTTGGTCTGTCGCCGAAGAAGCTCAAACCGAAGTCCGGCATTTGGACATTTCTGATCACGTTCCATGATGTCTCTGATGAGTAAGGGGATATCATTTGTAGAATTATTTGATGGGATAGTAATTATTTGTGGCTGTGGTTTGGTGGTTATTTTTGGTTGTAGTTGTGTTTGTACTTGAGGTAGTAGTTGTGGTACTGGTTGTTGAGTTGGGATTTGATTTTGAGCCGATAAGTATTCACTTATCTGTGCTGTATTTTTTTTCAAGAGAGATTAGGCTTTCTTTTACAGTTGTTTCAAACGTGTTGCTAAGTGTTCTTCTATTGAGTGAATGAGTGATTCTATGCTTTCAACTCTGTCAGGCAGGGTACTTAGTTTGTTTAGGTTGGAAAACATGATGGACATAGACAAGGAAATGTATCTGCTTTATAAGGAGATCAGCTAAGCTTTTGTTTAAGTTTAGGCAGGCAAGGTGGGCTTGATTGTCACTGTTAGGGATAACATTGTTTTACCCTAACTGTTTTGGGTAAAGATAATAAAATGATGAATCATGGTTTGTCAGATAAAGTGTATGTGACTTTAAGCTAAAGGAATGTAATTAAGGGTGCAGATGTAAAAGTACTATATAAGCAGCAAGGCACTCTCTGGCTCTTACTGGCTGGCTTATTGAAGACTGCGTTCTTGCTGGATCGGGGAGAAGAAGAAGTGTTGGATTACTTTGAAGATATTTCTCAATGGAGAGAAGATAAGTTTTGGACAGATTTATTATATGTGTACTGACACTGGCTATTCGACACGGACTTTGCAATTAGAGTATCCTCGACAAGACTTGACTGAATTTGGTATATGACTAATGGACTGTTTATAATGACTATGCTATAATTCTTAAATGGAATAAACTATATTTTTGATAGCACAAGCGTATCTGTATTTTTACTGCGTGTTAACTAGAAAACTTATCTCACACATTTACCTGTCTTCCTATCTGACTTCGCTGCACATTCTGTTTTAGTTTGTTTTCCTTAACACCCGTTGGGGAATCCAGGCTTAACAGTCACATAGGTGGCATTTGATGTTATTTTCACTTTCATTGATGTTTTCAAGACATCTGAAGCATGTGCAGGAGTCTGGGAGGTCATTGGTAGAGATATTATTCTTTTGTTGTTGTTTGGTAGTGGAGGGTTTGGAGTTTTTGGCTGGCATGGTCAATAAACAATTACATGGTACACTAAACAATTACAATAGCTAATTAATGTGATAGACAATTAATGAATGTTGGTAATTAATAAATGTTAATTGATAAGTCAGAGAACAAATCAAAAGTAAGGTTATTACTAAAAATCAATCAATCGACTAGATAATCAATGATACAGTATTAAATCTCTATCAATTCAATTAATCAGTAAATTAGTGGTCATTTAACAATTAATTATACTATTAGTTGATAAAACATTATCATTATTTGTTCTTGAGGTAATGAAATAGTGGAGGTAGTGAAGTATTGGAGGTTTATAGTAAAAAGTTCCTTTGTTTTTCCTTAAAGCCACATTGTTTGGTTTTTGTTTTGTTTTGTTTTGATCAATCATTTTAGAGAAATTATTATAGAGACATTATTTTATAGACATCATTATCTAATCATTGATATATGTCTTGTGGTTGTTGGAAGTTACGTTTTGAGGTAATGAAGCAATCAGTGTTATATGAAGTAGTAAGTCAGCAAGTAAAGGGTTATTTTTGCTGGTGATCCACTTATTCTTAAAGTTTTAAAACTCAGAGTTTAAAGCAAAGAGCCCCTCTCTGTTTATAAATTCTCTCAGGACTCTCCACTAGTTATGTCCTTCTCCTCAAGTCTTGGTCTCTCTCTCCTCCCTCGTTGTTTCTCCCTGCCAGCTATTCGCTGTGGCTGTAGGAAAACTGTGGGGGATTTGAATTGAGACACGTTGTCTGGCGTGGAAGATACTCTGATCAGCTGTGGGGGGATTTAAATGAAGGTGCGTTGTTTGCGCTCTGCTGGCTCCAAGTGATCCAGTTCAAGAGCTCCGGCTAGCTTGAGCTCCACCGGTGTGGTTAATAGGGATTGAGGGAAGGAGCTCCGCTTCTCTGGGGAAGGAGGGAGGGCTCCGGAATTCAGTGTTTTGGGCGGGACTCTGGTTTACATTTTTGAGAAGGCTCTCTGAAGAAGGCTGATAATGGTCCAATCGCTCCGGCTAGCAGGAACTTCGCCGTTGTGATTAGGGCTCCAGGGCTTCAGATTCCAGCGTTGTTTGGGCTCCGGTTTATTCACGGTTTCTGGCGCAGGCGGCAGCTTTAAAAGTTTAAATTCTTGGGAGTTGGAGGTCACACTTTTTAAAGTCCACACATTTTAAAGCTTATAGAAACAGCTTATAGAAAATAGTTATAATCGTTATAGTGTTAACATTACTTTCGGCTCTGGTTGAAAGGATTTAGAATTTCTCTTTATTTTGATTTAAAAATATATATAAGCTTTTCTATTTGTGAAAAAAAGTCTCACTCCAGCTGTTGAAGGAGAGACAAAAAAACCAAACAAATCAAATTCAAGTTTCTAGTGCTTTGTGAGTATGGAGTCTGGGTCAATTGGTAACAATCGGTGGCAGAGGTGGGGTTGCGTCAGGAGATCTCTCAGTGCTCTCAGTGAAAGGAAAAGAGCATTAAGGAATTTGGTCCAGGGAGATCTCATCCCCTCCAGGCAACGGCCTCCCAAATTCCCGGAACTTCTCCTGGGCCACCCAAGAGAGGACAGGCTGAAGTGGGGGCTCAGCTCTTGCAGGCCAGGAGACCATCTCCTCAGTTTCACAAGAAGATTGCATACAATGACGACTTCCAACCAGGCTCCTCCTTGCCCGTTTCATTCGTAAGTCATTCCTTGTGCTGGAGTTTCCTTTCCCTGTTTGCATTCCTCATACTTTCCTTCTTTTCTTTCTATTTCACTTACTCCTATATTAAAGGACCTAATTTCCTGAATGGTCTGGGTTTCCAAAGCTTCTCTCTTTTTCTCTTATTTTGTGGAAGTTGCTGAAATCCAAAGATGGGACAAAATAAAAACCATAACAACTCCAGATTATTTTCCTCTCTCCGCCCAAACTTGAGTTCATCACTTGAATGCTAACTTTTGTTTAAAGTAGTGATTGAATTGGTTGTTGTGGCTCCTGCCCAGCCCAGTTCCATATTTTGCTAACCCCTCATTGATACACAATTTCTGATCCTTACAGAAACAAATGAGTTTTTTTTAAAGAATTGGTAAATGTTTCTCACATTAAAAGAATCCTCTTCCCTTTATAATAGTTCTGTTTTAATGATTGAATTATTCTGAATCCCCTTTCATGGCCAGATAAATATTAGTCCTTCTACAAATAATGGTGTGTTTTGTGGCTCTTAACTCTGGTGGAGAAGTATCTCCATCCCACCTTCTCAACACCCATTAAAATGTCAAGGGGATGGGTAACTCTCATTTGCCTCTGGTTTTGGATCAGGGTTGGCTTGGGACTCAAGTCAACTGGTGGAGACAAAGAGGATTAAATTGGAAAAAAAAAAAAGGATTTTCCTGTTTCTATTCATGATGATATAATAATAACTTGAGCATTTTTTGTAAAGGAGTTTCCCTATTAGTGACTTTAATATGCTATATGGTGTGTTTTTGCCATTCAACAGGTCAGTAAGAATCCCCAGCTGCTGCACAATCTCACACTTGGCCACAACCTCCCTGACAGCTATCAGAATACACTTGGCCCTTCAGCTGCCTTGCTGGGCATCTTCTCTCCTGGAGAAGCCCCTATTCCCAATGACAGTTGTGGAAGGAAGGAAGGAAGCACAATCTCCTTTGGCTCCTCTTGATGCAGCTGGCAGGGACATCCCCATCCAGATGTTCACATTAGGAGGCACCTACAAAATCCCACAGGTTCCCGTGTGGGTTTCTTTATTTGGCAGGCTGCGTGGGGTGTGGATGGACGAGGGACAGATCCAACTGTATCTTCTCCATGGGATTCAAGAGCTGATTTTCACTGTTGTGGGTGTCCGGCTGGGAAGGGGGATCCAGAGGGGGAGGGTCAAAAGAGACCCCTCCTACCACGACCACAACCCCATTGCTTTGGGGTCTCCTGCTGTCCCCTTGTGAAGTGGTCAGAGAAGAGGGCAGGCAGGAATCCCTGTGGGACAGTCTGGTCATTCAAGACTTTCCAGGATGAATGAAGGATCCTGAAGGAATCGGGTCCAAAGAGCCTTTCCATTCAATTCAGTTCAACATTTATTGTTCAGAAATCTTTAATGTCCCCTTGGCTTTAATTTCCAAAATTAGTTACCTTCTGTTGCCAAAGCAGGTTTTTCCAATTTCCATCTGCTATCTCCATAGGGAAGGAGAGTGAGAAAAAACTTTCCTTTTTCACTTTCATCCGCAGCTTTTTACAATCTTCTTGGGAAATGATATATCATTTAAGAAGCCTAATTTCCAGGGTATTCAGATGTAACTTGTTGTCCCGGTTCAGCCAAAAACTTTCACTTTCTCAACTTCCTCCTGCACAATCTTGTCCGGCTGAAAGGTTCTTTGTGGCGGCCATTGCTGACCGCTGTTCCACCACCTTTGGAAAAGGGAGTTAAGCCGGCTGAGGAACGGGGTTGCGATGCCCCCAGACCCCTTCCCGGATCTCCCCTATCTTCAGTTATCTCTACGGGATAACTTGGGGATATACTTGACAGCAAGATGCAATACATTAAAAGAGAATAATTATATCAAACTTAAACAGCAGATAGCGCTAGATTTGGCGAAATGGGAAAATTTACAACTGTCATTAATAGGGAGAATATCAACAATCAAGATGAATATATTACCCAGAATTTTATATTTGTTTCAAACAATTCCAATTAGGCTTGGAAAAGACTATTTTGAAGATTTAAATAAAATTGTGTTGAAATATATATGGCAAGGTAAGAAAGCGAGAATAAAGTTAAAACTTTTGCAAGATGCTAGAATTAGAGGAGGATTTGGTTTGCCTAATTTGGAGTTGTATTACCAAGCTACAAATCTGATTTGAGTTAAGGAATGGATAACATTAAGAAATACTAGATTGTTGACATTAGAAGGACATGATCTGTTGTTGGCATGCTTTTTTATGGTACAAAGGAACTAAAATACAGGGGTACTTTAGAAGACATTATATACGGGAGTCTCTGTGGTTAAACTGGGAGAAGATTAAAAGACAATGTTATTTGAAAATTCCAGTCTGGCTATCAACTATTGAAGCATTTTCTTATCGTATAATATACAAAAAGGAACAAACAGTTAGATATGGTGAAATATTGAATGAAAAGGGTGAACTCAAATCTATACAAAAACTAGAGGAACAAGGTATAAAGCTGAGTTGGTTTTCATACGTGCAAATACATTCAAGGTATGATAAAGATTCCAAAACAGAAGGTTTCTATGATAAACTGACTGACTTAGATAAGATTTTGACAGGTACTGATGAAAAGGTGATTAAAAAACTATATGGTTATTTATTGGAAATTAAACTAGAGGAAGAATAAGTTAAAGAAATTATGATTGCTTGGGGGAAGAATTTTTGATATGGGATTGACCTAGAGAAATGGCAAAAATTGTGGTCTCAAAATTATAAAATGACAATGTCAACAGCATATAAAGAAAATTTGTATAAGATGTTTTACAGGTAGCATTTCCCCCCGACAAGAATAGCAAGAATGTTCAAGAATAAATCCGAAAAATGTTGGAAATGTCATCAGACACCTGGCTCATATTACCATATGTGGTGGACTTGTGCGGATGCTAAAAAATACTGGACTAAAATCCACACGTAGTTGGAAAAAATGACAAAAAAACATATAGATTTGAAACCAGAGATATTTTTATTGGGAATTTTACCTGAAATATATAGTAAAGACCTAAAATACTGATTGTAAATGTATTAACAGTGGCTAGGATTGTATTTGCTAAAAACTGGAAAAATGAGAAAATACCATCACAGGATGAAATCATTAAGAAAATATTGTATAATTTTAGAATGTACCAAACAGAATCCCAATGTAAGCTATGTATTTTATATTAAGTATTATAAATGTAGGGGAAAGAGATAAAGGCGTCATACTCCAATTAGTGTACAGGAGAAGTTTTGTTTAAAGAAGAAAGATAAATGGATAGCTGGAAACAGAACAGACAAAGAATAATAAATATTATGATTTGAATTGAGATGAGATAAATAAATAAAATAAAACTAAGAAAATTTAAAAGAGATGAGAAGCTATATAGAAAATTGAAAATGGTAATAAGATATGGAATGGTATACAAAAAATGAATATGAATCTGAATTTGTGTCTGTACCAAGAGTTGTAACCCGGGACTAAGCAACTTTCAGAAAAGATGTTTTTTATGTTTCTATGTTTTGTGTTTTTGTGTGTTTTATGTTTGATTGAGTTAATAAAACCTTGGAGGAATGTTAGAAGAGGACAATTGAGAATAAAAGATAGAAGAGAATAAAGTAAGTCAGAAGGAAAAATAAGTATAGTGAATAAAAACATATAAAATAGATAAATATAGAAAAGAAATATAATTGAATAAAAGTAAAGGGAGAAATAATGAGAAACTTGAAAGGATATGTATATGTTTATAAGGAGATGTGTCAATGGTGTATAAAATGTTTTATTTGTTTTGTTAAAATTTACAAATAATTTTCAGAAAAGAGGTTTTATGTTCTTATGTTTTATGTTTTGTATGTCTTTAAAAATTAATAAAATTTGTTTTAAAAAAAAGAAGAAGAAAATATTGGAATGTGCTGAAATGAGTAGATTGACATTTGAAATTAGAGAACAAGATGATAAACAATTTTATAAAATTTGGGATCTATTCTATCAATGGTTAGACAATAAAATATAGTAACGAAATATGTAGACTTTTAGAAAATACTAAATATATAAAGATGTATTATATATATATATATATCCTTATTATATCTACAAAATGATTTTAGGATAGATTTGGGATGATAATATGAACTGTCACAAAACAAATTAAGTAAAATATGATTATTTCCTAAAGCATGGATGAATAAAAGTATAGTCAAATGATTGATTAATAATGATATTAATGTATTTAATATTGGATTGAAAATACGAGATCATATACAATGTAATTGTAATTGAAGACTATGAAATGGAAGCACAAAACAATTTGTAAACCAACCGGCACACTGTATGTGCATATATGGAAGATGGCCTGATGTTTTTATGTTTTGTTTGTTTATGTTTGTTTTAAAAACCAATAAAAATTTATTTTTTAAAAAAATTGCTAGACCAATACTCAAATACAGCTCATCAGTCTGGAACCCACATTACGTATCTGATATTAACACAGTTGAGAAAGTCCAGAAATATTTCACGAGAAGAGTTCTCTACTCTTCTACTCGTTGCAGAATACCTTATGCCACCAGACTTGAAATTCTAGATCTAGAAAACCTAGGACTATACCGCATTCGGTCCAATCTTAGCATAGTATATAAAATCATACATTGCAATGTCCTACCTGTCAATAAATACTTCAGCTTCAACCATAACAACACAAGAGCAAACAATAGATACAAACTCAAGGTTAATCCTACCAAACTTGCTTCCAGGAAATACGAGTTCAGCAACAGAGTGGTCAATGTCTGGAATACTCTACCTGACTGTGGTTTCTTCCCCAAACCGAGATCAGATCAGACGGGATTGGGCGTGTTCAAGGTACCCAAAATTTTTAATCTTAGACTGTCTATTATTGACCTCACCCCTTTCCTAAGAGGTCTGTAGGGGGTGTGCATAAGCACACCAATGTGCCTACCGTCCCTGTCCTACTGTTTCTTTTATTATTTTTTTATTGTTCTTATATGTATCCATGTATTCATAACTATGTTTTTACTTATACCTATTATCTTGTAAACAATTGACAAACCAAATAAATAAATAAATTTCTCCATTTTTCACATCTTTTTGGTTAGGTTTCTTGCAAATGAATCACAATAGTGCATTTAGGACCTTTTTTTTTTTGCTATTTTTGAAGCTCAACTAACTTTGTTTTTGATTAGGGTTGTGGTTGTTCATATTTCACTATTTAATAAAGAGGGAAAGAGATAACAAAAAGTGGAAGGCCCGGTACCAATGACGCTAAGGAATTTGAAGCGAATATGTGTCATGCCCCACTTGGAGTCTGACTCCGAGGAAGAGAAGGAACAGCTGACAGGGAGTGAGAGTGTGGCTCTGAAGGTTGTGGAGGAAGCTGGGGAAGGGCAGAAGCTGGCTGGGCAGTCAGAGGAAGACCCAGGCCCATCCCCTCTCCATTCTAGGGCACACAGGGAGGAGAGGATAAGGGAGAGATATGAATGGCGTGTTCTGCGGGGGAAGAAAGGGCATTGATCCTCTTCACGGGCTGCAGCTATGAGAACTGTTGAAAAGGACGGACATGGGTATGGGCCAGTGCTGGAAACAAAGCATGAAAATATCTCTAGTCTGTCCATTCCTATCTGAGTTTGGCGTCTTTCCCAGTTTGTGTTCTGATCTCTGTGGATGTCTTCAAGCCCTTATCTTGCCTGGTTCCTTTAATTGCTTCAGTGTGGTTTGTGTTTTTGCTATTTATAATTTATAGGTATTTTAAATTTAAATGGCATTTCCTCCTTTTCATAACTGTTTGTGGGGGAGTTTGTTGTCTCCAGTCATGGATATTTGGAGCTTTGAAGCCAAGTTGAAGGAATAAAAGGGGCTTCACCTGATTTTTGTGACTTTGTTTATTTTGTATCCCACCCTGGGTCATTACAATATGAGTGTTTTACCTTTTAGTCCATAACATGGACTGTTACGCCATTGGAGAAAAATAAACACATTTTACCCCCAATAACTGTATATTTAATTTACCACTCTTCTCTCACGATACCATCTTGCTTGATTTTATGGTAAGAATTTGGTTTTCTTTTGTTTCTCTTTGCTCTGTTGAGCCCAAAACTTTCCCTCTGTGATTCTTCAAGAAGGTCCCTCTGCTTATGGTGGTTGATGACCTTAATGGAACTGATTGCTTGATGTAGCTTATTTTGCAGCAATTTTGGGGCCAACATCTGTTTTAGATGAAGAAAAAGCATGGAGATAAAGAATTCCGAATGTTTCAAAGAACGGGGATGTTCCTACAGGTAGAGAGATAACCAGGGAAGGACACATCCAAACTAGCAAGCAGAAGAATGATTTTCCTTATTTGCCATAACTCCTATCTTTTTCTAGCCTCTTTTCCTCCAAGATCTTTGGATTATTCTCTTTAGATGAGAAAATAACCTTCAATGTATCTTTCAACAGGTACTTTCATGAAAATATTCTGGGTGGATCCAGTCCCGCAAGATCTCCCATTTTCCTCAGTCTCACCCACCTTCCTGAGTGGAGAAAGTCCCCTCTGGGCAAGGAACGCAGTCGTAGCAGCAAACTGGTTCTCCTTCCCGAGCCCTCTTGACAAATCCAGGAGGACAACTTTCCACACATCTGGACTGAGGCCGAGACTGAGCAGAAAAAGAAGGAAGGCCAAAGAAAATGGGTTAGAGCTAGGAATCCATGGGAACTGGAGCCAAGTAGCCTCTGGTCTTCGCTGAGGTAAATATGAAATTTCTGACTATTTGACTATGACCTCAATTGAGCCCAAATTTTATGTTGCTAAGAGAGGCATTTGTTTTATGATCTTTCTGGGCCATAATTATTAAGTGAGTCACTGCTTTTGTTAGTAGCACCGTTGCTAAATGGATCTGGCTTCCCCATTGTTTGTCAGAAGGTCACAAAAGGAAGTCACACAACCACCACCCCAGGACACTGTGACTCATAAATATGAACCAATTGCCAAGCATCTGGATTTTGGTCACATGACCATGGGGATGCTACAACGGTCATAAGCATGAAAAACAGACATAAGTCACTTCTTTAAGTGCTGTTGTCACTAAATGAATTGTTGTAAGTCAAAGACTGCCCTGAATGGTCCTGAATGGTTGGGAGAAAAACAGCTCCTGGCAGGTTCTTGTCATTTGCTTCTGGCGTATCATATAGTGCAAGAAAGGAATTTCCTACTTCACGAAGTCCAGAGAGTCCAAACCTCTTTTCCACCCAGAGCGACCGAAGGTTGCTCATCCAGGAAGAGAAACAATGGGACTCCAGGGAGGTTTACAGTCTCTTACAAGCCCAAGGCCAAATCTAAATAAAATCTCTTTCCAAATGTCCCTCATTACATTTGAGACCAGGAGGGGCCTCCCTTTGGACCCAAGAAATGTTTCACGACTTCAGTTTTCTGGGACAGGACACTATACAGTGTGAGACATCCTACTCACAAGACACTGTTTTTAAGCCACCCAGAGACACTCTGGAGGCATATAAATTTGCATATGAAGTTGGAGAAGCTGAATTCTCATTCTAAAGCTCACTTCCTCCTGGGACCCACAGGACCTCCAGCCAGCCTTGAATATTGGACATGGCTGAATTGCTTAGAACATTGTTCTATATTTCACAAGCTGAAGGACCCTTTCTTCATTACACCTGAAGCCTCCCAAGCAGTCTAAGAAAGCCGTCATTCCCCACATTCAGTTCTTAGTGAAGGTCATCCAGCATGGCAATGGAATGGAATGGAATGGAATGGAATAGAATAGAATAGAATAGAATAGAATAGAATAGAATAGAATAGAATAGAATAGAATAGAATAGAATAGAATAGAATAGAATAGAATAGAATAACAGTTGGAAGGGACCTTAGAGGTCTTCTAGTCAAAACCCCTGCTTAGGCAGGAAACCCTACACCACTTCAAATGTGATTGGACTTAGCTCACTTGAAAGGACTCCTGAGCCTTTGGAAAACAGAGAAAAGGCGCCAATATTTCACCCACCTTGTTAAACAACTTTAGCTGTGGAAGAGCATCTTGGTTGATAATCACTCTCTGTCTTTCAAATCTCCCTAGGATCTTGTAGCTGAAATCCATCCAGGGTTGGACCAACCAGTAATCGATGATCAGATCTGCTGCTACATCCCCATTTGGGTCCAAGTACAGTTTCAAGTGGGAAAAATTGCAAAACACATCCTTTGCCAGAAAGGGATGAATCTAAAATGGAAACATCCAGAAATGTTAAAAGCAGAAAACTTGGTTTCTTTTCCCACATGTTCTTTTCATATTTGAATCTTTGTCCTAAAGTTGTCTAACTTGCAAGCAGTTGGGAGAACAAGAATTTCCACAATCTTCAAAAGTAAAAAAAAAAGAGAGATTCAGCAAAATTTGTCAATCATATAATGATAAAAAGTAAGGCTGATTACTAGTAAGAATGTTTAGAAGAAAGTTGTCAGGCTAATCTTCACATAAGTAAACAGAGGGGAAACATGACCAAAGGAAAATTCTTAAATTTTTATTTATTGAAAGTTTCATCAACAGAATCTTGCAAGTCTGAAAGCACAAATTGCCCACCAACAAATTCTCAGGCTGAAAAGTTGGGCAGGCTCTTTCTGGGTTTCTTTCTCCGCCTGTTATGCAGCTGAGGGCTCCCCTCCTTCTTGCCCGATCATTTCTAGACAGCATCCATTCCCCCCTATCCGATTTGCTAATAGATTGTGGGAAAGCTTGTGACATAACTTGACTCCATCAAAGTATTAACTTCTCCATGCCTTCATGATGAGGAAGGTAGTTAAGTGACTGCTGGATGGTGAGGTTAAGACTTTAAAAAACTGTATTCAAATAATTTTCAATGTTCCTCATAGAACTAAGGAGATACGAATAACAACTGATCATCTATCATTCAATATATTCATTAATACATCAGATTGAATGGATAAATCATGGTTTTGTGCTGCAAGAGATTGCATCAACTCTTAGACAAGGCTTCAGATCACTTTTAAAAGATTTCCCACTTCCCAAAAGAAAACATTTCTGATTTCTGAATACAGATAAAATCCAGTAGAAAAATATCTGATGTTTAACAATCCGGACTTGACAATCTCTGGTATTTTGTATAATGTTCTGATTTGGAGAGATCCCAATTCAAGCCCCAGGCACCTCACTTACAGGAGAATTTAATATGGATCAGGTTTAACGAAGGGTAAAGGAGCCAAGGAAGAGGTCAAAGGAGCCACTCTCAGCCTTGAGGAAAAAACAAGAACTGAAAATGGGAGCAACTTTTCCATCTAACACAATCTCAAAGTTGGAGAAGGGAGGATACAGCCCTCTTCCAGTAACTGAAAGATTGTGATGACCCAGGGTGGGATACAAAATAAACACAGTCACAAAAAACAGGTGAAGCCCCTTTTACTCCTTCACTTTGCTTCCAAGCTTCAAATATCCTTGACTGAAGACAAAAACACTCCCACACAGTTACAAGAAGGAGGAAAAAAGCAACATAAACCAGGCAAGATAAGGGCTGGAGGACATCCACAGATAACAGAACACATACTGGGAAGGACGCCAAACTCAGAGAGGAACCATAAACTAGAGATATTTCCACGCTTTGTTTCCAGTGCTCACCCGTACGCATGTCCGTCCTCTTATTCAGTTGTCACTGCTGCAGCCCATGAAGAGGATCAAGACCCTCTCCTTCCGAGTACACCATATATTTCCCTTATCCTCTCTTCCCTGCATGCCCTAGGATGGAGAGGGGATGGGCCTGGGTCCTCCTATGACTGCCCAACCGGCCTCTGCCCTTCCCCAGCCTCCTCCACAACATCCGGAGCCACACTTCCACTTCCTTTCGGCTGTTCCTCCTCTCCCTCAGAGTCAGTCTCCACCAGGGGCATGACAAAGATGTTACGCCCAAGCTTAAGAGCTGCTGGCAAATATTCCAGAATGTCAGACGTGGAAAATATAACTGGACTGAGTTTCAAGGAAGGAGATTCTGGCTGAATAACAAAACAATTAAAAGAAGGAGCAGTTTTAGAGCTGAACCAGTGAATGAATTTTCAGTGATTGTCTTCATGAAAAGACTGAGCAGCCATCAGTCAGAGAAGTTTTAACTAAATTTCTGCAGGGAAAATCATTGGCTAGATGTTCATAGGGGCTCCCTGTCTTCAAGTAGGGAGACAAACTTCAACAATGCTAATTGCAAACCAATTTATATAGAAATTTATTTAAAACTGCACACAGTTCTTTTAAAATTAGCAGTGCTCAATATCCAAATATATTTGGACGTGGTGGGATACGGTGTCTCAGTGGCTAAGATGCTGAGCTTGTCGATCAGAAAGGTCGGCAGTTCGGTGGTTCGAATCCCTAGCGTAACGGTGTGAGCTCCCATTACTTGTCCAGCTTCTGCAGTTCTTCTAGCAGTTTGAAAGCATGTAAAATAGGCAAGTAGAAAAATAGGGATCCCTTTGGTGGGAAGGTAACAGCGTTCTGTGCACCTTTGGCGTTTAGTCATGCTGGCTACATGACCATGGAGATGTCTTTGGACAGCACTGGCTCTTTGGCTTTGTAACGGAGATGAGCACCGCCCCCTAGAGCGGAAAGGACTAGCACGTATGTGCGAGGGGAACCTTGACCTTTACCACTCTGGAACATTACCTCTGAGTGTATAAATTGGACAAAAGTTTTGCCCATTTGTACCACAAGAGTTTCAGATAGTTCTCCTGCATCTCCTTTGGATACTTCTGAAACAGTAATTAAGTTCGGGAGATCCTTGTCAATACTGCTTACCTGCCATGGCTGCAGCCTTGGACTCCCCAACCTCTCTTGGAGCCCCTTCCTTCTCCTCCTCCATCTGGAGGAATAGGCAGCCTTCAAGGCATGGGCCAGAATCTTCATGAAACTGGAATAATGTTTAGAATATGAGATCCTGTTCCTTTCCCCTTGGGTCGCCAGTGGGGCTTTCTGGGTGCATCTTTTCCGGCCTTTGACAGAAAAGACATTCTTTGAAAGAGAACAGTGGAAATAATGACCTTGGAATTGGGGTTCCATAAGGAAGTAGGGCTTAAAGGCATACTCTTTTGGCCTTTTGCTCTCCTGATAAGAAAATTTCCAAACACTATGGACGTATTTCAAAAATTTGCCCTTTTTAATTAACCCAAAACCCAAGACTGTCATGATCCAGATTTTCCCTTCAATGGGTCCTGGGAAACGCCTGAGTGTTAAATGGAAAGGAAGAATTCTGTCCGAAATGTAATCATGTTCTATGAAGTGAACAAAGACGTTGACTTGTCTCCATTTAGAGAGGGCAGCCCTGAGAGGCACTATTTGTCCAGTTGCTGAGAATTGTTGTGATATAACAACGCAAATTCCCTTCCTGAGAAGCAGAGGAGGGAAAGTCCTCATGAAATTCTCTCCCTTCTCTGTGTCTGAAGCAAAGAGGCCAATCAGGGTCCATCTGAAGTAGAGGAGCAGTTGGATGATTGCTGGATACTGGATCCCTTCTTTGGGGAGCAACAGGTGGAAAAAGGGGAATTTGCTTTTATCACTCAGAGCCTTTGAAGTAGTTTCAATCCTGATCTGAAAAAGCAATGAACAATGCTGTGTTATATTGGGGGTCAGAGCCAGCCCGAAATATTAGATTTTAATAACTGCAACCTGGTTCCCATGAACATAGTACAGTAATTTATTGTTGATTAGCCATTAAGCCACATCAAAGTACATAATGTAGAAAATGGAATATTAATAAGTATGCAAGAAAAAACAATGCAAGAAAAAATGAAGTATAATCTAATAAAATTAAGTATAATATAAGTATAAATAATAAGAATAAGGAATGTAAATCCTTTCTATATAACCCATACAATTTACCACATATTCAGATCTGAAATGAAATTTTTTTGCTCAAATAAGGAAATATGGTATTTTAATATATGGATCCCAATGTGGAGTCCAAAATACTAATTTCTCTCTTTCTTGCAAAATGGACATTCCAATAATAGACATTTTAAATCATATGTAAGTTGTACAATCCAAGATGTCTTTAATTGAAGCTTTGTTTTCTTCCAGTAGATTGAATTTGGGTGTGCTGAGTTTCCATAGCTTTAATTTTAAATCAATAATAATATGCCACGATTTTAAAGAAAAAAAAAAGAATAAATTCCTAACTCAGAAGCTGAAGTCTTTTTATCCACCACCAAGATTCTTCTCACACGCTGTGATTGAGTTTATTTTACTAGCAATATAATTTAAATACCAAACCTCAGAGACGTTGGTATTATACAGATGAAATAAATAGAAGAAATGAAAAGAAAACTGGATAGCTATTTTTTTTAAGGTTAAGCAGTTAATTCACTTGCACCCTTTCTCTAAGTGGCTTCTTTGATGATGTGGAAGCAACATCCAGTTTCAGAGAAAACTACCTCAGGCAAGGAAAGGGTTACTTGCTCTATTGGCTCACCACCAAATAGAGATCTATGGTTATTATGTTGTTTTTCAAAAGACTTTGATTGGTTAATAATTAGAGAATTATTGTGTCAGTAGAAGCCTTTTTCTGTTTTCTGACTTTTTCTGTTTTAATCGCAATAATACGCGCGCGAACAACCATTTAAAACTCAATGTAAATCGTTCTAAACCTGACTGTGAAAAATACGATTTCTGTAACAGAGTTGTCAAAGTCTGAAATGCTCTACCTGATTCAGTTGTCTCAGCTACAAATTTTCACAGTTTCAGTCACAAATTGGCTTCCATGGACCTTGCTTCATACTTAAGGGGTCAGTAGAAGGGGCGTGCATAAGTGCACCTACGTGCCTATCGTCCCTGTCGCTGTATTTTTATTCTCTTATTCTTGTTCTCATTTTTGTTTGACAAATTCCAATCAATCAATCAATCAATCAATAAAATAAGACAAGTCTTTTTAACAGCATACACAATCCAACATACAAGAATGATAAGAGTATTTATTCTTTTATCAGTGTAAATCAGAGTGTTCCAACATGTATTTAGCACCTTAGACATGTGCACTGCATTATTCCTGGTAAGTCATTCACATCTAAACTGATAACAAGGGTTCAAATATGCACATTTCCCTTCCCCCTTGGTAAGTAATGGATCCTTCTTCTCAGGGCTCCATTGAGCCCCAACCTCCGTCTCAAACAAGGGCTTGGATCAGGGACAGTATTTCGAATTCTAAATTAAGGGCAATCAATGTCCTTAAAATTTCTCCATTTACTGACTGACACATATTGTGATTAGGAATTTGAAGAGAAATCTTAGTCAACATTAAATCATTAATTTATGTGTTATTTATTATACAAATTTATATAACTTTTAACTCTGCCTAAAGCCTTTTGGCTCTTCTGCAAGGAATGCACCTTTCTTCTCCCCAATCTCAAGTTTACTTAAAAGGAATGTAGCTGATATTTTTGCCATAATATCTATTAGACTAACCAGCCTGTAATTCCAAGAGACATTTTTATTCCATGATAGATAGATAGATAGATAGATAGATAGATAGATAGATAGATAGATAGATAGATAGATAGATAGATAGATAGATAGATAGATAGATAGATAGATAATTAGAAAAAGAGAAATACAGAGAGAGAGAGAGACATAGACAGGGAGGGAGGGTACTATTGCCAACTTCAATCAAGCTGCATATGGCAGATATTGTTTCTATGTGAAAAGGAATGTGGCAATTGAGAATAGAATAGAATAGAATAGAATAGAATAGAATAGAATAGAATAGAATAGAATAGAATAGAATAGAATAGAATAGAATAGGAATTCTTTATTGGCCAAGTGTGATTGGACACACACGAAATTTGTCTTGGTGCAAATGCTCTCAGAGTACATAAAAGATGACACATTTGTCAAGAATCCAGAATCATCAGGTACAACACTTAATAATAGTCATAGGGTATAAAAAGCAATCAAAGGGTGCCACAAGTAGGATATTTTTGGAATAGTTAGTAGAACATCCACTCCAGTGACCTTATTCTTCAGATCTTTGAGGATCAGTCTGAACACAAATATATTTGGGTAAAAATAGTCGACAAGTTTGCTAGTATGGTTCGAAGCAGCTCTTAAATTCAGTGGAGATATGACTGCATTTATCACTTGCTCACTTTACCAATCAATCACAATTCAGCTGAAAAGGACTTTGGAGGTCTTCTAGTCCAACCCTCTGCTCATGCAGGATAGTTTTTACCATTTCAGACAAGTGGCTGTCTAGTCTCTTCTTCAAAACCTGCAGTGATGAAGAACCCACAACCACTGAAGGCTGTTCCACTGGTTATTTGTCCTCTATGTTAGAAAGTTTCTCCTCAATTCCAGGTTGCTTTTCTCCTTGATTAGTTTCCACCCATTGTTTCTTGTCCTGCCCTCTGACCCCCTCTTCTTTGAGGCAGCCCCTCAAATATTGGAAGACTCCTATCGTTGTCCCCCCAGGTCTTTTTTCTAGACTAGCCAAACCCAAATCCTGCAACCATTCTTAATATGTTTTAGTCTCCAGGCCTTTAATCATCTCAGTTGCTCTTCTTTGCACTTTTTCCCAAGTCTCAACATCTTTTTTGTAATGTGGTGACCAAAACTGGATGCAGTATTCCAAGTATGGCCTTACTAAAGCTTTATAAAGCAATACTAATACTTCATGTGATTTTGATTCTATGCCTCTGTTTATACAACCAAGGACTGTATTAGCTTTTTTTGCCTGTTCTTGCATACTCTCTCTGAGTTTGTCAAAATCAGCTCTTTTAACTTCTAAGACACTGATTTGCTTTTGTTCTACCATTTGTGTCTGCATTATATTGAATTCTAATATGACATGGTCGCTTTCACCCAAGTTCCAGCAACTTCAACTTCCCCTATCGCTTCTTCTGTGTTAGTAAGAATTAGGTCCAGCATAGTTTTTCCTCAAGTTCCCTCTTCTACCTTTTGGAGGACAAATTGTGGGCTAGGTTGGTTAGGAATCTGTTTGATCTCCCAATAGCTGCAGAGTTTGTCTCCCAGTTGATATCAAGGTAGTTAAAGTCTCCCATTACACTGTGGTATGTTTCCTACATACATTTCTTAGTTGTTTAGCAAAATGTTCATCTATTTCTTCTGCTTGGTTGGGTGGCTTGTTGTATATGCCTATAGCAATTTTTCCTTTTATATTGACCCTTATGGATTTTAGGAGGTTTTCATCCTTGGTTTGGTGGATTTCTGTAGAGATGTAGTGATTTTTTATATATAATGCAAGGTCACCTTCTCTTTTGTTAGGTCTGGTTTTTTTTTTAATAGTTTGTATCTTTCCATCAGTACCTTCCAGTTATAAGTTTCATCCCACCATGTTTCAGTAATGCCAACTATATCATATCTACCTTCATGTACTAATGCTTCAAATTTGCCCTGTTTGTTCCCTAAACTTTGAGCACTTGTGTATATGCATTTGAGTCATTTATGGGTTCTTGGGTATGTTTCTGATATCTCCATCCTTTCCATCACTCTCTATTTCATTATGTTTTTCCTTCTTCTTCTTTCTCTTTAGTCCCTTCCTCTTTATATGATTGGTTATTTAGTGGTTTTTGCTTGGAATTAGATTTTAAAGGTCTTGAAGATTGGCCTCCCCCCTCAGTTTAAAGTCTTTCTGATAAGATGAGCTAGTTGTTTTCTGAATATATTCTTTCCATTTCTTGTGAGGTTCACTCCATCTTTTGACAGTAGGCCTTTATGTAAAGAAAGAAAAATATCTACCAGATAGAGAAAAATACACACAAACCTGTGGGACTTTGTAGGTGCCTACTAAAGGTGATATCTGGGTGGAAATCTCCTTGTTAGCTCCATCCAGAAAAGCCAGAAGGTTGTCCTTCCTTCCACAGCTGTAGTTGGGGACATTGGCGTCTCCAGTAGAGAGCATATCCAGCAAGGCATCTGAAGTGCGGAAAGGGCTCAAAGAGTTGTCATGGATATTGTAGCCAAGTGTGAGATTCTGCAGAAGCTGGGAATTCTTGTCAAGCAGTTGAAAGGTGAAAATGAAGTGCAGGATATTTGTAAAGCCAAGAGAAACACTACTGTAAAAATAAAGTTCATGTTATTATCATCATCATCATTATCATCTACTGTAATAACAAAATATCTTTTTAAAAAATTCAATCCTCTTTGTGTCCACAATCATACTTTTAAGTAGATCTATTGATCCAAAAGTAATGATTAGTTATATAAATATGGAAATGGGCTGTGTTGAGGAACAATTTTAATTTCAATCATTACTTTAAACAAAGTTCACTATTCAGGTGATGAATTCAGGATTTAACTGTGAAAGAAAAATAGCAAAATAAATTGGAGTTATTTCAGGTTTTTTTCAAGTCCCATCTTTGAATTCGAGTCTCTTCCATAAAACCAGACAAAGAGCAAGCCATGGAAATCAAAATCATTCAGGTCCTACAATAGAGATGTAACTGAAATAAGAAGAAAAGGAAAGAACTGCAAATAAAGGGAATGCAACTCCATTGCCCTGAAAGACTTACGAATGAGACTGACTAGAAGGAGCCCTGTTGAAAGGCAACGTTATAGGCGATATTACTCTTTCAGTTGTGAATATACCAATGAGATGGTCTCCTGGCCTGTAATAGCTCCATGGATGGTCTCCATCCTCCAAACTCAGAGGACATTTCCCTCTAAGCATCCCAGAGACTGGCTGAGACAGCAGCAGCAGCAGAAGCTGAAGCAGGAGGTCCATAATTCATGGAGTTTTGTTAATCCCCTTCCCGTTTCTAAAGAATAAGAAGAGTTGGAGGAATTCAAAGCACTCTCAAAAGAAGGAATATCCTGTGTCTTTCCTGATTCAGAGACAAACCAAACTTCATCTGGAAAGGAGAGAAAGTCGATACAGAAGCACAGCCTATGTCTTTCTGAAAACGTTTGCCACACAGAGCCTGACTTGAGGCATTTATCCTTTTCTGGTACAAGATGCCTTCCAGGTTGCTTCACTTTGATGTTTACATTGGAGGAGTAGCAGAAAAACCTGTGAGTGAAAAGCGACAGATAAACCCCTGGGGACATTGTTCCATAGTGGTTGTGATGCTTCCTGTCAGGACAAGTCCGGAAAGTGATGCTGGAGGGAGAGAGTTCAACAAGAGGAGGATTGACTTCTCCTGTCCTTCAACTTGGTCTCTTGTCTCCAGAGATGGCTGGGGAAGGCCACCCAGAGCTATGGAGCTTTGTGACACTCTGGGTTGATGTCACTTTAATGCTGCCTGTCTTGTAATACCAAGGAAGCAAGCAGCACCCTTGGATTCTGCCTAATGTTGAAAGTTGGGCCTGTTGGTGCTTTTCTTGTATATCAAAACTCCATATGTCTCAAACGTTGTCTCTCCTTTGAGACAACGAGGACCTGGATGACTGAGAGTCTCCATAGACAGAACTCCACATACCAATCCTGAATTGGAGGTAATGTTCAAATTCCTTGGGCCTGAAGTGAAATTTCCACTCCCATATGTTCTGCCTCAGTATGACATCTTTGGCAGCTCTGGGTTCAAGCTGTTGCTTTTGGAGGCCAGGTTGATGCCTAACAAGGCATCCATGATGTTCTCTGCCGTGTCTCACTGAAGCTGGGTTGTTGTGCCCAGAGGGGAGTGTTCCATATTAGCGGTTTGAAACCCTGCATTCCTATTGGCCCAGAAAAGCCGGGCCGTGATTGGCTGACTTAAACGTTCCTGATTGGCTCATACAGGGTTTGCCGCGATTGGCTGAAACCAAGCGCGGCAAACTCAAACAGTTGTCATTGGCTGCCTAGCCGCAGCCAGCTCTATAAGAAGAGCTGCTGCGTGTTAGGGTTTTGTCTTAGAATCTATCCGCTTAATAAAGAGCTGTTGTTCACTACTCATGCCTCATCCATTCTTGGGACCCACCGACCGAACTTAACACTGGTGACGAAGGTGGGATTCTGAGACAACAAAACTAACCAGCACGCGGCAAACAGCGCCAAGACGACCAGCGAAATGGCCAGCAGCACCACGCCGCCCGCACCATTCAACCCGGCCAGCGAGGACTGGGAGTCCTACATTGATCGTTTCCAAATGTTCTTGGAATCCAACAACTTGAAAGACGCCACCGGCAGCAAGAAATGGGCGGTATTTCTAACGCACTGCGGGCCCGCCGTTTTCAAAATGGCTAAGGCGTTAGCAAAGCCCGCAGATGTCAAGACAATGGATTGGGACAACCTAGCTCCCATCCTCCGGAACCACTATGCTCCGGCCGTACCAACTCTGATCCGAAGGCATGATTTTTATCAAAGAGACCAGCGCGAGGGCGAAAGCATCGGTGAATTTGTGGCCGACCTGAGGGACCTTGGAGGTTTGTGTGGATTCGCTAACCTAGATGAGGCCATGTGAGACAGAGTCGTTCTCAGCCTGAAAGACCCAGCACTCCAAAGCAGACTAATGGCCAAGGGTGACATCTCCCTCGCCGACGCCATAGCCGAAGCGACCGCGGCCGAAGCTACCCACAAATCAGCAGCCCAAATGCAGCATTCAAATGGAACCGATCACCAATCGACCAGCGAGGCAACTACCACACCAGAAAAACTCACAACCACCACCCACCATGGCGACGTCGAATCCCCTTCTGACAGCGAAGAAGAAGAAATTCACCGACTTCACTCAGAACGCGAGCAGTGAGACCGGCGGGGTCGTACGTCGGGGTACCAATGTGCCGGCTGTGGAGGAAATCACCCGCGTTCTGAATGCAAGTTCCTGGATGTTGTTTGCCAGCATTGTGAGAAGCAGGGGCATATTGCTAAGGTATGCCGAAATAAAATAAATTTCAGCCCCCGGCGTCGAGGCAACAGCCCAAGAAGACAAGATGGCACCCCCACCAAAAACTGGGACCGCCACACTGACAGCCGGTGGAGCCGGGATGGCCAAAACAAAAGATTCAATGAGGCACTGCGTAGAGAAGAAACACACCAAACAGTTATCATCGCTCATTCTTCACCAATAGATGCACGGAAGGTACGCATCGAGATCGGTATCGAAGACCAACCATGCACCATGGAGGTAGACTCGGGCTCATATCTCTCCATGGTCTCCTGGCACACCATAAAACGTCTAATACCCAGCATACGCCGCCAGGAACTAAGTGACCAGAAATTGATCTTGAAGGACTACCAAGGGAACCGCATCCCAGTGGCTGGCATTGGGCATTTCAAGATCACCTTCAAAAACCGCACCAACATCCTACCACTTACAATTGTGGAAAAAGACCACCCCAGCTTATTCGGATTACAATGGTTCTCGCCGCTGGGGATCGAGATGGCTGGCATAAATCACACAGACGAAGAAGATTGGGAGGCGACGCTCATACAAGACTTCCAAGAGGTCTTCGATGACACTTTAGGCAAGTACAAGGGGTCCCCAATCTCCTTCAATCTTAGCCCAGATATCGCTTCCATCCGCCTCAAGCCGCGTCGAGTGCCATTTGCACTCAAGCCTAAGATAGACGAGCAATTAAATAAGCTCATCGCGCAAGGTGTATTAGAACCTATTGACCATGCCCGCTGGAAAACACCCATTGTCACCCCCATTAAACCAGATGGCTCCCTGAGAATTTGTGGAGACTACAAGGCCACCCTCAACCATGCCCTACAGCAGAGTGCCTACCCTGTGCCAGTAGTCCAACATCTCCTACACTCACTTGGGGGTGGCAGAATCTTTGCAAAGCTCGACCTGGCACAAGCCTATCAACAATTGCCGGTCGATGCTGAAACCGCCGAGGCACAAACAATCGTAACACATCGAGGGGCATTTAAATGCAACCAACTCCAATTTGGAGTCAGCATCGCACCTGGGGTTTTCCAAAGCCTAATGGAAAGACTGCTGCAGGGAATTAAAGGAGTCGTACCCTATTTCGACGACGTACTAATAGCAGCCCCCAATAAGAAACAATTGGAGAAACGGCTTAGAGCAGTCTTACAAAAATTTAAAGACTCCGGCCTCAAAGTAAAAAAAAGAGAAGTGCCAGCTATGTACTGAAAGGGTGGAATTCCTAGGATACCTCCTAGACAAACATGGAATTCACCCCACTGACAAAAAGTTAAAAGCCATCAAGGAAGCCCCTAGACCGAAAAATAAAACAGAACTCCAAGCATTCCTTGGACTCATAAATTTCTATAATGTTTTCCTACCCCAGAAAGCAACTGTCGCGGAACCTTTGCATAGACTCCTGGATAAAACGGCATCCTGGATCTGGGGAAGGCGAGAGGAACGCGCTTTCCAGCAAATAAAAAACCTTTTAACTTCTGACGCAGTCCTTATTCAATATAATGAAACCCTGCCGCTGACTGTCACATACGATGCATCACCCTTTGGTGTTGGAGCAATCCTAAGCCACACCTTGCTGAATGGGAAAGAGGCTCCCATCGCATATTCTTCTCAAGAACCCTGTCCAAGCTGGAGAGGAACTACAGCCAGCTGGACAAAGAAGCCCTAGCCATTGTCTCCGCAGTGAAAAGATTCCATGAATACATTTATTGTTATGTCCCACCTTCTAAAATAAACAGTTAAGGCTGAAAGCAGCAGTCCTTGTAAAGAAAGGCAGCAAACAGGAAAATGTTATGTCCCACCTTTTAAAGTAAACAGATAAGGCTGAAAGCAACAGTCCTTGTAAAGAAAGGCAGCAAACAGGAATTTTCACAGATAGCTCCAATAAGTAAAAGTTCCAACGAACTAAATCCAAGACTCAACAAGATTCTTCAGATCAAAATCCTTCACAAAATAATTCCAATAAGTAGAAGTTCCAACGAATTAAATCCAAATCCCAACAAGATATTTCAGATCAAAATCCTCCAAACTGTGCTCTTCAGTTCTCCTTGCAAATAGACACTTTGTTCCGGACAAAGTGCAAAGTCATATCTCTCCCTTTATAGAGTAACTAATTAGTCTAATTGCTGGTCTGCTCTCCTACTGTATCCTCGTTGGTTCCTCCTTGTCAGGAGACGTCTTGTCCTGACATCTACCCAGCAATCATCCAAATTATCATCTTCTTCACCTGAAGATATCATTGGTTCCTCATTATCACCCGTTCCCGGCTGACCACCTAATTGAAGGGTGGAGGAGTTTGAAGGTTCAAGCCGATCTTGCAAATCAAATGCATTCATCTCCTCCTCATCGTTAGAACTTGCTGATTCATATAAGTCCTCCTCGCTGGAGCTGTCATTCAAAAAACCTGTAGCAGATGCCGGAATCACAACACTTTATGGTAGGACATTTTCAATTATTACGGACCACAAACCCCTACTAGGCATTTTGGCCGGGAACAAACCCACTCCAAACATCCTGTCCCCTAGGATGACAAGATGGTCTGAATTTCTTGCCGCATATAATTACCATTTAGCACACCGGCCCGGCAAGACCATCTCGCACGCTGATGCTTTAAGCCGATCCCCCCACCAGATGTGCAAGACGACCCAGCACCCACCTTATCTACCTTACAAATAGAAACAATAACCACACCACCATTGAGTGCGCTAGACATTGCCCGCGAAACAAAAAGGGACAGACGTTTGGTGCGAGTCCTCAGCTGGGTGGAGAGGGGTTGGCCGGAAAGTGAAAAAAATGAACTCTTTAAACCTTTTAAAAACCAGCAAACTGAACTCTTTTCACAAAGGGGGTGCATTCTTTGGGGAGACCGGGTGGTTATACCAGAAACATTACAAAAAAAAGTTCTAGACATGCTGCACGATGGGCACCCAGGCATTGTACGAATGAAAGCCCTGGCCAGAAGCTACGCATGGTGGCCAGGCATGGACAAGCAAATAGAGACTTGGGTCGCCGGTTGCAGCAGATGACAAGAAACCCACTCGGCTCCCCCTGCAGCTCCACCATTAGAATGGGAAACCCCCAGAGGCCCCTGGTCGCGAATCCATATTGACTTTGCGGAGCCAACCAAAGGACATACCTTTTTGATCACCGTTGATGCCTATTCAAATTGGCTCGAAGTAAGCAAAATGAAGACAACCACCACAGAGGCCATTATCAAAAAATTAAACAAACTTTTCGCCACGCATGGTCTGCCAGATGTGATAGTATCTGACAATGGACCTCAATTTAATGCATTGGTGTTTGAGCAATACTTGGCAGACCGTGGCATCCGACACGCATTGACATCGCCCGCTCACCCGGCGGCGAACGGGCAAGCTGAACGCATGGTTCAGTTCACAAAAAAAAACTATCCAAAAAATTGAACATGGTAACATCCACAAAAAAATCAACAAAATGCTCCTAATACAACATATCACACCCAACACCACCACGAACAAATGCCCAGTGGAATTACTCATGGGCAGAAGACTCCGGTCACCTCTAGACCGTTTGCACCCTACTTACACTCCAGAGAAACCCCCTGGATCTACAAGCCGACACCGAACCTTCAACGTAGGAGACACTGTTTTCTCTAAAAACTTCACTGGGGACCCACTATGGCTACCAGCAAAGATCACCCAAGTCACCGGCCCTCGCTCCTACCGACTCCAGACCACCGACGGAAGGAGCTGAAAACGGCACATTGACCAGCTACGGTCTAGACTGGCCTCTTTTCCCCTCACAGACTCTAACCAAGAAATCAGAGGGGGGGGACCTCAAACTCAGAGAAAGAACAGGTATCGGCACAAACAGAACACCCCACACACACATTAAATAAAACTCAAACATTAAACCAGCAATACTTACCTACAAACCGGGAACCGAGGCAGATGGGTGTTTCACCTGGAAGTAGCAGCCGGACAAGCTCAACCGACCCAGAGAATCCAGGCGGGAGTGACAGAGCGAACGACTCGACCAACCCGGATACACCAGGCGGGAGTCGCAGCTATAGGCCCAGCTCACCCTTCCAGGTGGTTCCATCGAGAAACTTGAGAGCGACGCGGACCCTGTCCAAACCTGACGACGACCAGAGACATTATGAACCACGCAAGTCAAGTAGACAGGTCCGAAGAGCCGCCTACTTGCGTGACTACGTTACCCCGCCCTTTGGATGGAACCAAGAGGGGAGGGGTGTTCCATATTAGTGGTTTGAAACCCTGCATTCCTATTGACCCAGAAAAGCCGGGCCGTGATTGGCTGACTTAAACATTCCTGATTGGCTCATACAGGGTTTGCCGCGATTGGCTGAAACCAAGCGCGGCAAACTCAAACAGTTGTCATTGGCTGCCTAGCCGCAGCCAGCTCTATAAGAAGAGCTGCTGCGCATTAGGGTTTTGTCTTAGAATCTATCCGCTTAATAAAGAGCTGTTGTTCACTATTCATGCCTCGTCCATTCTTGGGACCCACCGACTGAACTTAACAGGGAGGAAGCCCCTTCTCTGTCGAGAATGTGCCCACCTCAATTTCTGAGTTTGCCTCAGGGGAGACCCTGGGGAGAGGAGGAGTGGCTGTTCTCCTCTGGTCCATTATTGGCTCTGTGGAGGCTGCACATAGACCTGTATTTTTTCTCAGGGTGGCTGACTAACATTTCCCCAGCCTGGTGAAGGATGTTGTGTGAATATGGTCCTTGCAGGAAGAAAAGCTTCCCCTGTTTTTTGTCCCAGGCAATACTTTTATCTTCCCAAAGTTCCTGGGATAAGCAGTCCAATACTACAAAGGCTTCCATGCAAAGTTAACTTTATTGGATTATATCAGATATCCTCAAAGTATAACTCACAGATATACAGAGATTCATCTAATGTCCAATCTTTGCCCCAATGATTGCCTCCATAGTGTGAAAAGATGGTTATCTTCATCCCACAGGAAGACTCCAGCACGATGTTGGGGTCCAGGTAAGAATGCCCAAAACCTCCCTCACCCCTCCAGAGGTCAAGTCAGTGACCCATTAGGATTACAGATGTGACTATGTGACATGAACTACATCTCCAAGAGGCATTAACTACATTTCCCATGAAGCATTCCCTTAAGGGGACTTCTCATTCCCAAACTAGCTTTATACTGTCTAACCAGCACACCCTGCTTGTTTCAGTTATAAACTATTGTCCAGCTTTTCTCTGATGAATTCATGTACTGTGCGATGCCCACCATTCACTGAGCCAATAGATCCAACTTCAGGAAACAAACCATGTTAAAAGTTGCCAGTGTGAATGCAGCCATTGGTGAAGTGAGCAAGTTGTGTGGATGTGACCAGAGAGAGTTGGTAACTTCACCCACCCACCCCAGTTTCTCCCCCCGCAACCAGCCCTCTGGAGACCCAGAAGAGGATGGAGGAGAGGCCCTCCCCATCCAGATCTGGCTTTGGGAACCAGGAGCTCAGCCAGCCTGAGGAGGGGGCAAGAAGGCCTTGGATCCACTTCAGGATTTAAACAAAGATCAAATTTAATCAAGGTGCCGAAAAGGAAGGTTTCACAGACAGAACACAGCTAAAAAAAGATAAAGAAAAAACCAAAGAGCTCCAAAGCCATTCAAACGCGGCTTTTCCTCAGGCCTTGGAGGCTGACTCAATGGATGGAACCCAGGTATCCCTCCGTGTCCCCTATGAGACCCAGGCCTGGGAAGCCCCACTGAATTGGGGGCCCCGTGTTTCCAGTGGAGAAAACCCAGAGCGACCCTGGAGGTCTTTTTTTTTTTGTAATTTTTTTATTTTTTAAGACAAACATATACAAACAAAACATAAAAACATAAAACCATCTTCCATTTTACATACATACAGTGTGTCAGTTGGTTACAAATCTTTTGTGCTATCCTTTCATAGTCATTGCTCACGGTTTATATAAATTCTCACATTGTCAAACTAACATATGTTTATCTATTTATCAGTTATTAATCATCCATGACTAAACTATTTATTCCATCATTTTATATGAGATATTCCAAATTTTATTGTAAAATTTATATTGTACTTTCATCCAATGGTTATATATATCTGTATTATATTTTATATCGATCTATTAAACTTCTATTACAAAATTTCCTAGTCTATTACATTACCAGGTCTTTTTGTCCAACCATTGATAAAACAAATCCCATATCATATAAAATTGTTTATCTTTAACTTGTTCTCTAATTTCAAATGTCAATTTACTCATTTCAGCACAGTCCATAATTTTCTTAATAACTTCCTCCTGAACAGATATTGTTTTCATTTTTCCAATTCTTAGCAAATACAATTCTAGCCGCTGTTAAAACATTTACAATCAAATATTTCAGTTCTTTATTTCCGGTATAATTCTCAATAAAAATAACTCTGGTTTAAAGTCTATGTGTTGTTTTATCATTTTTTTCAACCATGTGTGGATTTTAGTCCAATATCTTTTTGCATCCAAACATGTCCACCACATATGGTAATATGAACCAGGTATCTGATGACATTTCCAATATTTATCTGATTTATTCTTAAACATTCTCGCAATTCTCGTCAGGGGTAGATGCCACCTGTAAAACATCTTATACAAATTTTCTTTATATGCAGTTGACATTGTCATTTTATAATTTTGAGACCACAATTTTTGCCACTTCTCTAAATCAATCCCATATCCAAAATTTTTCCCCCAAGCAATCATCACTTCTTTAACTTGTTCTTCCTCCAATTTAAATTCTAATAAATGTCCATAAAAATTTTAATTACCTTTTCATCAGTACCCATCAGAATTGCTCCTTCTATCATTTGAAAGAAAGATTTTGGTAGTGTCTTTCTAGTTTTCTTTGTTGATTTCTGCGTTTTATAATCCAATCGATCAGTAATTATTCCATTGAAATCTCCCATCATACAAATATTAGCATAGTCCAGTTCAATTATTTTCATGTGTAATTTCTTGTAAAATTCTTCTTGATTGTCATTTGGAGCATAAATTGTGACTAAAAATGTTTTTACATTATTGTCCATTATTTCCACCATCAAAATCCTTCCATCATCATCTGTATAAATTGGTTCTTCTGGAATTGTATCTCTAATATATAAGACCACACCTCTTTTTTTACATTGTGTCAACGATGTAAATAATTTCCCTAATTTTTTTTTCTTTCAATATATATTCATGTTGTTTTTTTAATATGTACTTCTTGTAGGCAGATTATATCAAACTTTAATTTCTCTAATTTATGAAATACTTTTCTTCTTTTAGTAGCTAAATTAAGTCCATTTATGTTAATTGTAATAAATTTTCTTTCATCCATATTAGGCTTTGTAAGAGGGTTTTATTGCTCTAGTAGATCTTAGTTCTCGTTGCTCTGGGTACACCACCTACTGCGCC